>NW_020175536.1:3548884-3559378 GCF_003031525.2 Neophocaena asiaeorientalis asiaeorientalis | reverse complement strand
GGCCTCGGAGGCCGCGCGGCGGGCGGCCGGGCCCGGGAGGCGGGCGGCTGGGCCCCTCGGGGAGGGCCGGGCTGGCGGTGGCCCCGGCGTTCCTGCTCTCGGGGCTTCAGACCTCTCGGGAGAGCGCGGCGCGGCGCAGGTAACCTTCCTCGGACCCTCGACCTTTAGCCCAGCTTGCCCAAGAGGGGCGGGGGACCCCCAACAGACAGGCTGTTCCGCGGAGGCTGGCCTTGAACCCTCCTGGGGGGCGCGGGCTGCGGGGCGGGTGGAGAGAGGCTCGGACTGACCCTGTAGAATTCAGAACAGAGATTCTCCCTAAACTGGAAGGTCTGTGTTCTAGTTGTGTGGCTTTGGGCAAGTCACTTGGCTCGTCTGTGCCTCAGTTTCGCTGATGTTAAAGTGAGGGATTTGAGAACCTACAAAATGAAATTATTCATCTCAACGTACTGGTCAAGTTTTCATTGCCCATTCCTGCTCCTCGCCCTTCTGCTCCACTCTCAATTCCAGGGTTTCTCTTTAATCCCTTTGATTTGACAGGGACTTGAGCCCGCCTATCTTCCTCCTCTTTCTACCATCTTGAATGCTGTTTAACTTTTATTCAGAGGAGTCAAAGTCCTTTTCAATATTTGTCCATTGATCCTCATAGATTTTTTTCTTTTTAATTAAAACTACGTTGCTGGGAAAACCTTTTTTTTTTTTTACTTTAGGAAGTACTAACATCCCTATTTTGTCAAAAGGGTGAGCAGGTGCCCACAGAGCCACTGAGGAATTGTTAAGATTTCTATTTTTAGGCAATTTTACGTTTTTTGTCCTAAATCTCATGGTATATTCATTCTAACTAAATCCAGACAGGACCAAAGAAAGAATCTACTCAAATAAAGGCAGACCTTTAGGGGAACCACCAGGAAGGAAAGCTTGAGTACCTTCAGCTGGGACCCATCTGGAGTAGGAATTCTGTTTTACTTATCTCATGTGTTGGCACTTTGCAAAGTACCTGGCACCAAGCTGTTGTTCATTAGATAGTGAATGAATGTTCACTTCAGTCAGTAGCATCTATTTCAACTCATCACTAAGCCAGTAAATGCATGGGGCACACGCACACATGCAAGTTTCTACGTTTTGTGGAACCAAGAGCTACTACACTCAGAAAAACTCATATAACAACATGGTTTGCCAGTAGCAAAATTTTCTTGTTTTATAGGTTAATAAATGTAAGCAGTTTAGGAATCTAGATCATTTTTTTTCCTCCTCACAGATTAAAAATCAAGAAATTCAAACCAGATGCAGCAGTTTCTTGACATGGAGAACCAAGCCCATAATACAGTGGAGTAAGTGCTGAGACATTGCTTTCTAATTACGTTGGTACTTAATTATGCCAAAATCTCCCTGATGATATGTGAATTTTGAAATTTAGTATTAATAGAGGATGTACCAATTATTTTTGGTGAGGAGGTTGGGAGCAATTCAAGTGACTTTAATTAAGAATCTATAGTTTGAGTCTTTCCAGTTTTGACTATGGATTTGTAGTCAAAAATCACCATTTTCCAACTTTTAGTGAAATTTTCCAGTGTTCTAGGGTGATGGATGCCCACATAGACCTCATGTGCTCTTGGGTTTCCACAGTGCAGCAGCTCCTGGCCAGCTTGCTCCTTTCCTGCTGCATTGAGTGTCCAAGCATCCCTCCAGGCTTGCCCTTAAGGCTGAACTCAAAACGTAAACATAGCCTCAAAACAGATTTAGCTCCTCAAAACTGCAGCAAGAACTGGATATTTTACCAAACGTTTCAGGAAGAGATAAGGAATAGAGTTTGTATGGCATTTGCCATTGTAAAAAATTAAATTCTTTTTGACAAATGTCTGTCCTGCCCTGCCACCAGCACCATAAAGGTTTCTCTTCCTACTGTTTCATTAGCCAGCTGGCCACTGGCTGACCCTAGAGCTTAGGGAGTTGAGAGGGAGTGGAGAAAGTGGGAGAGGCATGGGGGGTAGGGGTGATACTATAGTACCTGATCTTGACTGTGACTCACTTTGGCACTACAAACACTCCAGATATCTTACTTTCAGTTATTCTGCTCATATGGGGGGTAGGGGTGATACTATAGTACCTGATCTTGACTGTGACTCACTTTGGCACTAGTCAAACACTCCAGATATCTTACTTTCAGTTATTCTGCTCTGACTGTGACTTTGACATCAGGCTAAAAGGTGCACGAGTCTTAAAATTCTACTGCATACTCCTCCTTAGAACAGCCCTGCTAGGTATCATTCTCATTTTACAACTAACAAAATTGAGCGTGTTAGTTAGAGTATAGTCTAAGCTCTTGTGACAAAGAGACCCCCAAATACAGAGGTTTAAAAAAGATCGAAGTGTATTTCTGTTTCATCCACAAGACCAGAGATGAGCAGACCAGGGCTGGTAGGGCAGCTCTGCCATTCTCACTACATGATTTCCAGCTCTGGGCCTGAAGTGATTGCTTCAGCTCCCACCGTCATGACTGTGCTCCTGCCAGAGGGAAGGGGTAAGGGCAAGAGGAGAGAGTAAGACCATTCCCCTTAGGAGTATGACCTGGAAGTGACAAGCCTTGCTTCTGTTCACTCCGCATTGGCCAGAGCTTAGCCCCAGGGCAAGAGCTAGCTGCAAGGAAGGCTGAGAAATGCAGACTCTAACTGGGCAGCCATATGGCCAGTTAAAGCTTAGAGGTACTACAATAAAAGGAAAAAGAATGGATATTGGTGAACAACTAGCAGCCTCTGTCACATTGAGTTCAGAAAGGTAGAAAGAAAGAGAAATAAAGCAGGAACTTGGCCCAGAATACACAGCTGGTTTGTGGAGAAGGTAGGATTTGAATTCAGCAGATATGTCTGGCTCCAATCCCAGCATTTTGCTACGTTAGAAATGGATGGGAAAAAGATGTGGGGAGCATCCTGCCTGGAATCCATAGCAGAGCCAGGATAGGGTTGTGAATTGAGCAGGTGGTAAGTCCCTGGTGTGAAGATGGCACTGAGGGCTATGATGCAGATTGAAGGTCTTGAAGCTAAGGTTGGGTACCAGCTATCACTTCACTCCTGCAAATCTGAGGCATGGAGACTGCTGTTTCTCTTCATTCTTTTGGAAAAAAGTATGGAGGACTGGATGTATGCCAGGCACAACACTAAGCTCTCTGACTCATACAAAGACCGTTAAGAAACAAACCTTAAAGAACTTAGTATTTAGTAGGGAGCCATAGAGCTCATTTGGGTACAATGTAATTACAAACCAGAAGTGAATGAGAATTACTGGAGGTTTCCATGAGAAAGCCACCACTTACCACAGCAGACATGGGACCAGACCTTGTCGACCTTGGCCTCCAAAGAATGGAGAGCCGGGTTGGCTTTGCCTCTGTCCCATGCACTATTGAGAAATATGTAAAAATTTAGATCATGAAGATGATAAAACCTCACTCATCAGGGGTTTGTTATATGCTTATCAAACCATGTCACCTATATACACAGTAATGATTTGTGGAGCAACCTTCATTTGACAAAGATTTCATTTATCTAAAGTCTACAATGAGCCATTCATTGGTCTAAGCACCAGGAAGACAGCAGTGAACACACTAGAGCCCGCTCCTCCAAGGGATTTTTACGTTAGTGGGAGAGACAGTGGGAGATATCAACACGTTTCATATGTGATATGAAGAAGAATAAAGCAGGCTGAGGATGAAAATGGGGTGGTCAAACAAAGATTCCTGGTAAGGCAGCGTTTGAGCAGAGCTTATGTCTGGGAGAAGACAGTTCCAGACACGAAGAACAGAAAACACAAAGGCCTGAGGTGGGAGCTTTTACACAGAACATTTATAATGTGGGTGAGTCATGATTCTCTGACATCTAGGTTATAACAGGGTTTGATTTTTATTTGTCCAAGATTTCTCCCAATTATAGGTGTTTGTGCCATAATTATCAACCTAAACTTCTAAATGAAACATTTATTTATTTATATTTGTCATGGGGGTTTTTTGTTGTTGTTTTTTATACATCTTTATTGGAGTATAACTGCTTCACAATGCTGTGCTAGTTTCTGTTGTACAACAAAGGGAATCAGACAAGTTTGTCCTTTTTGTTTTCAGAGTGTATGCCCGGAACATAAATAACTATAGAATGAATAAATAATCTACTTTTATTGGACTTTTTAAGAGAACCATGTCTACATTTTACTTTGTTTTTGTTTTATTCATGAATTACTACTCTTTGTCCTTTTATGTTTTATTTTACTTATCCTGTTCTGATTTTTGAGTTGAAAAATATGATTCAGTTATTTTCATGATTTCTGGATTTCATGATTTCTTTAAATAATACAAGCATTTAAAGCTAAAGTTCCTCTTGGGCTCAACTTTGCTGCAGGCCGTAGAATTAGTGTTCCCACTCTCATTTTCTAAATTGTCTATTATTTCAGCTTTGATTTCCTCTTTGACTCAAGAGAGATTTGGGGGGCTTCCCCGGTGGCGCAGTGGTTGCGAGTCCGCCTGCCGATGCAGGGGTCGCGGGTTCGTGCCCCGGTCCGGGAAGATCCCACATGCCGCGGAGCGGCAGGGCCCGTGGGCCGTGGCCGCTGGGCCTGCGTGTCCGGAGCCTGTGCTCCGCGACGGGAGAGGCCACAGCAGTGAGAGGGCCTCGTACCGCAAAAAAAAAAAAAAAAAAAAAAAAAAAAAAAAAAAAAAAAAAAAGAGAGATTATTCTCATGATTTGTTACATCAACTTTTATTAATGTCCTTTAGGCATTGAAAACATGTATATTTTGCTTAAGAAAAAAGGTTAAAAAGTTATACATATATAGCCAAACTGTTTAATTGTTATTATTATTATGTTTAAATTATGCTTTTCAAATCCATTATTACCTTTTTGTCTATTTGATCTGTCACATTTTAAGAAAGATCTTTACTATAATCGTAATTTGTATCCAATTCTTCTTTTATTTCAGGCAGTTTTTATTTTATATGTCCAGTGTTCTGTTGCTCGATATATTGAGGTTCATGGATGTTATATCTTCGTGGTATATTATATGGTTTAACTTTATAGAATGTCTCACAAGTATAAGTGAGTGATTTTTATTTGAATTCTACTTTGCCTGATATTGATATTGCCATCTCTGCTTTCTTCTTAATTTGCATTAGTCTGTAATAGCCTTCTTCATCCCTTTTATAAGGGAAAAAATTCAGTTTTTACATTCCTTTGTAGGGAAAAACCCATTCCTTCCCTACTGTGTCTTTCTTCCCTGTGTGTCTCCTTTACCTTCACAGAGAACACTTCACTTCTGGTCACCAAATGTGTGGAGGTTTTTTTCCCCCACCAAGCAATTCTCTGGGACACCAGCTGGGTGTCCTGCAATTCAACTCAGTTCTGACACTGTCTACCTAGAGACAGCATCAGATCCCACAGGTTGAGGGCTTAGTCCCACAAGACTGCTCACCACCCTCTTCAGCTCCAGTTGCAAGCCCAGGTTGTCACCTGTGCTTCTGACCAACCAGTTACAGATCAGAGGTTCCAATAGCCCCTCCTTGGATTTGATTAATTTGCTAGAGTAGCTCACAGACTAGGGGAAACACTTACCTTTAAACTCTTACTTTCATCCAGCTTGTTAAAGGATACAGATGAGCATCCAGATGGAAAGGATGCATAGTGCAAGGTATATGGGAAGCGGCATGCCACTCTCCCAGCATGTCCACCTGGTCACCAACCCAGAAGCTCTCCAAACCCCATACTTTGGGGATTTTTATAGAGACTTCATCACGTAGGCATGATTGATCACTAACTCCATTTTCAGACCATCTCCCTACACAAGGGAATGGAGGGGGGAGAGGCGGGGCTGAAAATTCGAAGTTTCTAATCATGACTTGGTCTTTCTGGTGACCAGCCCTCATCCAGGAGTCATCTAGGAACCTGCCCAAAGTTGCCTCATTAGAACAAAAGACACTCCTATCCCCCAGGAAATTACTAAGGTTTCAGGAACCAAGGTCTAAGACCAATATTAGAGCAAGAGATGCCCCTAGAGTTCTTATCACTTAGGAAATTACAAGGGTTTTAGGAACTTTGTGCCAAGAACCGGGGGCAGAGACCAATACATATTTTCTATTCTCTCATACCCTTGTTTGCAATATTTTTTTAATATCATATTGTGTCTCTTATAAGTAGCATATGGTTAGATTAATGTATACATATACCTCAATTGGAATGTCTTTGCCACTAAAAAGAGGATTTTATGATCATTAATATATTAACATTTGACCCTTTTTTCTTTGCCAGCATTTGCTAGTCTTATCTAGTTTTCTTTTTTTTCTTTTTCTCTTAGAAGTTCTACATCCTATTTTATAAGTTTTTAATTTACATTTTTTACTGGAATTTAGTGACACTAAGAAAATTCAGGTTAGAGAATATACCAAGTTGTCAATTACTGAGCTCCCTAAGGGCTCAGTATAACCACCATCCAATGTGCTGTGCAGTCTAATATATTTAAGATTATTAAAGCTTATGTTTAATAAACTTATCTCTGAAGGTCATTTCTAAATAGGAATTCCACAAATGCACTGAGCAATGCTAAGGTCAATAAAACACAGAGAGTCCCAAAATTTCTGAATTCTGGAGTGATGTTTTGAAAAATGTCATTTTCCTTGTACAATATAAGTGGATGCACATATGATGGATTTTTTTCTTTAAAATATCTTTTCTAACTGAAAAACAATATTTATCCAGATTTTCCTTTACTTAGTTACTCATGTATGTAATTTAAAAAGTCATTTGGTTCTTTGTCACTGTTACCAAAAGACAGCAATCTCCTATTCCTGCTCCAGTTTTCCACTCCCGAAAGGCAACCACTTTCATTTCTTTTGGCTAATCCTTTGATATTTATCTCCATATCTCTAAAGAACATGCTTACCTTGCTACTTCTTGATTTTTCAGTTTTGGTCACCTCGTCATCCCTGCTATACACACACACACACACACACACACACACACCCCATTCCTCCATTCTCTCAATACACCATAATTTTGGTTGGATCAATATTCTGTTTGCCTTGTTATGACTTTATAAATACCTCTACCTTTATAAATACTCTTCACCTCTGAGCCATATAGTATACTATGATTACTTTTCCTTTCCTGCACGTTTTGTTTTTCCTGGAGCTAATACCTCTAGTATCTTAATTATAAATTTTTTGAAGTTTTCTTCTTTCTGCATAATTTTCTTCAAACAATGTCTTTCTGTTTGTATTTGACCTCGCTGTGTGAACTGCTTTCCTCAGATGTCTGTGATCTCTGACTGCTTGCTCCTATTTAAGAGTAATGGCATCGGAAGCTGATGGGAAGATCCAGTGTACAGGGGTAGGGCTTGTTGATAGTGGTCTTCACTGTCTGATTATCAGGGTAGTCTCTTTCCTTTGTCTCAGGCTGATCAGTTTCCAGAGAACGTGATTCGAAATCCTCCTGCTTACAGGGTATAAGTTGGGCAGCCAGCGTTCACCTCCTACTTCCAGAAATATCTAGTGGGTTGCTTCTTGGCTTTTTCCAATACTAGCTCCCATTTTTTTGTCCTGTAGGTTTAACCTTGTAGGTTAAAAATATTCCTTTGCTTTATTTTAGTAGGATTTGGGAAGGGAGCAAAATTTGTATGTTCATCCGCCTTCAACCAAAAGTCTCATTTTCTCTACTGAATCATTTACTCTTTATTCTGTGACTTATATCTGAGTCATTGATCTCATTCATAGAATCTTGTCAGATCCTTCCTAAAAATCTAGGTACTGCTACATGATCTACCAAAATGTTTTTATCTGCTGTGAAAGTCATATTTTCAGAGACCAAGGCAGATGAATATTACAGCACATTCTTACATCTGAATTCAGAAAAATCCTTTAAAGGAGTACTCTTCTATGCATACAACTTTCTTTTTTTTTTTTTTTTTTTTTTTTTTTTTGGTACGCGGGCCTCTCACTGTTGTGTGGCCTCTCCCGTTGCAGAGCACAGGCTCCCGACGAACAGGCTCAGCGGCCATGGCTCACGGGCCTAACCGCTCCGCGGCATGTGGGACCTTCCAGGACTGGGGCACGAACCCGTGTCCCCTGCATCGGCAGGCGGACTCTCAACCACTGCGCCACCAGGGAAGCCCTCCTTTTTTTTTTCTTTAATGTTTTTATTGGTGTATAATTACTTTACAATGGTGTGTTAGTTTCTGCTTTATAACAAAGTGAATAAGTTATATGTATATACATATATCCCCATATCTCTTCCCTCTTGCATCTCCCTCCCTCCACCCTCCCTATGCCACCCTTCTAGCTGGTCACAAAGCACCAAGCTGATCTCCTTGTGCTATGCGACTGCTTCCCACTAGCTATTTTACATTTGATAGTGTGTATATGTCCATATATACACTACCACTCTCTCACTTTGTCCCAGCTTACCCTTCCCCCTTCCTGTGTCCACAAGTCCATTCTCTAGTAGGTCTGCGTCTTTATTCCCATCTTGCCCCTAGGTTCTTCATAACCATTTATTTATTTAGATTCCATATATATATGTTAGCATACGGTATTTGTTTTTCTCTTTCTGACTTATTTCACTCTGTTTTTTTTTTTTTTTTTTTTGCGGTAAGCAGGCCCCTCACTGTTGTGGCCTCTCCTGTTGCAGAGCACAGGCTCTGGATGCGCAGGCTCAGCAGCCATGGCTCATGGGCTTAACCTCTCTGTGGCATGTGGGATCTTCCCAGACTGGGGCACGAACCCGTGTTCCCTGCATCTGCAGGTGGACTCTTAACCACTGCGCCACCAGGGAAGCCCTGTTTATAGATTTTTGATGATGGCCATTCTGACCGGTGTGAGATTATATTGCATTGTAGTTTTGACTTGCATTTCTCTAATTATTAATGATGTTGAGCATTCTTTCATGTGTTTGTTGGCAATCTGTATATCTTCTCTAGTGAAATGTCTGTTTAGGTCTTCTGCCCATTTTTGGATTGGGTTGTTTGTTTTTTTTGATATTGAGCTGCGTGAGCTGCTTGTAAATTTTGGAGATTAATCCTTTGTCAGTTGCTTCATTTGCAAATATTTTCTCCCATTCTGAGGGTTCTCTTTTCATCTTGTTTATGGTTTCCTTTGCTGTGCAAATTTTTTTAAGTTTCATTAGGTCCCATTTGTTTATTTTTGCTTTTACTTCCATTTTTCTAGGAGGTGAGTCAAAAAGGATCTTGCTGTGATTTATGTCATAGAGTGTTCTGCCTATGTTTTCCTCTAAGAGTTTTATAGTGTCTGGCCTTACATTTAGGTATTTAATCCACTTTGAGTTTATGTTTGTGTATGCTGTTAGGGAGTGTTCTAATTTCATTCTTTTACATGTGCCTGTCTAGTTTTCCCAGTGCCACTTACTGAAGAGGCTGACTTTTCTCCATTGTATATTCTTGCCTCCTTTATCAAAGATAAGGTGACCATATGTGCATGGGTTTATTTCTGGGCTTTCTATCCTGTTCCATTGATCTATATTTCTGTTTTTGTGCCAGTACCGTATTGTCTTGATTACTGTAGCTTTGTAGTATAGTCTGAAGTCTAGGAGCCTGATTCCTCCAGAATCCAACAGCACATTAAAAGGATCGTACACCATGATCAAGTGGGGTTTATCCCAGGAATGCAAGGATTCTTCAATATACACAAATCAATCAGTGTGATACACCATATTAACAAATTGAAGAGAAAAACCATATGGTCATCTCAATAGATGCAGAGAAAGCTTTCGACAAAATTCAACACTCATTTATGATAAAAACCCTCCAGAAAGTAGGCATAGAGGGAACTTTCCTCATCATAATAAAGGCCATGTATGACAAACCCACAGCCAACATAGTCCTCAATGGTGAAAAACTGAAACCATTTCCATTAAGATCAGGAACAAGACAAGGTTGCCCACTCTCACCACTATTATTCAACATAGTTTTGGAATTTTTAGCCACAGCAATCAGAGAAGAAAAAGAAATAAAAGGAATCCAAATCGCAAAAGAAGAAGTAAAGCTGTAACTGTTTGCAGATGACATGATACTATACATAGAGAATCCTAAAGATGCCACCAGAAAACTACTAGAGCTAATCAATGAATTAGTTAAAGTAGCAGGATACAAAATTAATGCACAGAAATCTCTTGCATTCCTATACACTAATGATGAAAAATCTGAAAGTGAAATCAAGAAAACACTCCCATTTACCATTGCAACAAAAAGAATAAAATACCTAGGAATAAACCTACCTAAGGAGACAAAAGACCTGTATGTAGAAAATTATAAGACACTAATGAAAGAAATTAAAGATGATACAAATAGATGGAGAGATATACCATGTTCTTGGATTGGAAGAATCTACATTGTGAAAATGACTCTACTACCCAAAGCAGTCTGCGGATTCAATGCAATCCTATCAAATTACCACTGGCATTTTTCACAGAACTAGAACAAAAATTTCACGCAATTTGTATGGAAACACAAAAGACC
>NW_020175536.1:3382704-3548862 GCF_003031525.2 Neophocaena asiaeorientalis asiaeorientalis | reverse complement strand
ACAGGAAGGTTTTAAACACCAAAAAAAAAAAAAAAAAAAATTCACAATTTTTATGGAAAGACAAAAGACCCCAAGTATACAACTTTCTTAACCTTTAGAGTGTCCTTTCCCTCTGGGCATATTCATAATCACAACTTTATTTACCTGTTTCTTATGAGTTAAATACAGTTTTAATTATAATTTGTAAATAATTCTAATATAAGTCAATATATATTTGTAGTTTAATAAATTGTCATGTATTATTTTTGCACATTGAAAATTATTTTTAATTTGATTGATTCTCGTATCTGAGTGGCCCAGACTATACCCCGTTATTCTCCCTCCCTCATAATTTATCCCCCACAAAATACACATATTCCTCTCCAGAGTAATCACATTTAACGAGTTCTAGTTTCTTGTTTCTCTGAAGAAGCAAAGTGAAGTGGACCTAGGGTAGAATTCTGATATCTCAGACTTTGAAGTTAGACCCTGAAGTGTTAGCACAATGCTAAGTGGTTGTAGGAATTCACTGAGTGACTTTGAAAGGAGGGAAAGACACTTAGGAAGAAAGGGGAGGGAGTGAGATAGAGGGGAGGAGGGAGTGAGGGAAGAAAGAAGGGAAGAGAAAGATTCCTGTGAAAGACTCAAGCTGCTATTAAGTTAAGGCAAAGATTAAAGATTACCTCTGTGTAGGATAAATTTGTACGTAATTTTTACAGGACAATGTTTACAAAAGGTTGGTTGTGTTAGTTACAAGTTACATTTTTTTTAAAATGAAAAAGAAATAAGCCATGATATGTGTAAACCTAGGCATGTACATCAGGATCCAGGCACACTCACCCTGACCTGACATTGCAGGTGCTCCGTGGTCTGGCACCTTGGAACCACTTGGAGCAGTTGCGAGCCTCTTGTCAGAGCATTGGTGAAACAGAGAGGTGCTAAAACATGAAAATGATAGAAACAGGAGGAGCTCATTAGTTCTCTCCCCTGCGGGGGAAAAAGCAGTCTCACTGGACCATAGGTCATGTAAAAGCTATGTACAAAAAGAGCATAACAGAGCCAGGTGCACTGTAGAATCATGCAGTGAAATGGCTTCCAAATTTTCTCTAAAAAAGAGAAAAGCAGAAATGCAAATATCTTGTGCTAATCTTATTTTCAAATTATGAAAATACTTTTAAAAAGTTCAAGAATAGGAAAAAATGGGTGGATCAGCAAAACAGCTGACTCATGAAGGACAGCTGGTCAGAGTACAGATGAAGTCTGTACCCATTCATATAAGAAACTGAAGTGGGATATGAAGCACATTCGGTGCTGTGGCCCAGGGATCCCGGAATACCCAAATCTTGCCTCAGATCACAGACAATCTCAGGGAGATACATACATACTTACGATGGCAAAGAAAAACAGACACTTTGAGCGGTGAATGATAACGAGGCCACCCACTTCCCACAGTGTCCATGGGGGCCATGAGGACACCCCCTGCCCCTCTCAGCCATGGTGGTATTGGCAAAGGACTAGTGGGGAGCCTGAACCCCTCCCCCGGCCACCCAGCAGTAATGAGGAGTCCCTTCTCCCAAGTAGCAACAGATGCTTAGTCAAGAACGTGGATTCCACCATGGCCTGGCAGGAGTGAGACAGCACCCCATCTCTCTGATGGTGCATTCTCAGAAAAGGCCTGTTGAATACAAATTTTATAAAGGATCCAGAGTCTCATAACACGATACCCAAACAGATTAGGGTTTTTATTTTTCTGCAGGTTGGCAGTTCAGAGCTGACACTGGCTCTACCATACCATCAGGGATTCATGGAGCTTACAGTGCAGTGGGGGGACAGATTTTAACAGATAAATGAGGGTATATTCTGTCAGGGGGATGGTAGTGACTGTTTTGAAGAAAAATTAATCAGGTTATGGTAGTAGAGAGTTACAAAGTAAATCTGATAAGGTGAAATCTGAAGAAAGACCTACAGAAAGTGAGGGTTCTCTTCATATGTATTCATATATTCAATATGGCCTGGGGAATAGCATTCCAGACAGAGGAGACAGCAAAAGCAAAGGTTCTGAGGCAGGAACATACTTAGTATTTTCAAGGAACAAAAAAAAGGCCAGTGTGTTTAGAGAGGAGCAAGCCGGGAGGAAGGTGGTAGGTGGTGACCTCAGAGAGACAAATAGAACCAAGTCCTGTAGGGCCTTGCAGACCTGGTAAAGACTTTAGGTTTCACTCTGTACAATGGGAAGTCACTGGAAGGCTTTGAGCAAAGCAGTGACATTTTCTGACCTAAAGTTTTGAAAGGCTCATTCTGGTTGCTATGTGAAGACTAGACCATAGCAAAGCATGGGTAGAAAAGACAGACAAGCTGAACTCTAATTCAGTGGGAGATGGCAGTGGTTTGGATAAGGTTGGTAGAAATAGTGACAAATGGGGATGTTGTGACAGAAAAGCTGATAATATTTAGAAATCATAGATTGAATGTGGAGTGTGCAGGAAGGAGATGCGATGGTGGGCTTTTGTCCCACCAATTGGAAAGATAAGATTGTCATTTATTAAAATAAAGAAGACTGGAAAAAATGCAAGCTTGGTTTGAGATGCCTGTTACCCATCCAAGTAAAGATCAAATAATTAGCTGTATATCCAAGTCTAGATGTATCTTTCTGCTTTATCACCCTCAGTGTGTGGCTTTATTGTTTGGCCCCAACTAATGATTGCAAGATGGCGGAACCACCTCCAGCATCACATCTGCCTTCCAGGAAGGGAGCAGAGGAAGGGCAATGGGTAAAAACAAAAGAGAGCATGCCAGCATTTTATTTGGGGTTCCTACAGAAGCCAAAGCCCTGAAACAAGGATTTGGATACAAGTAGTTTATTTGGGAGATGAAAGTATGGTCTATTAGTTTCCTATGACTGCTGTATAACAAACTCAGTGGCTTAAAACAACTAAAATGCATTTACTCACAGTTCTGTGGTCCAGAAGTCCAAAATCAGTGTCACTGGGCCAAAATCAAGGTGTCAGCAGGGCTGCATTCCCTCCAGATGCTCTAGGGGAGAAACCGTTCCTTGCTTCTTCAGGCTTCTGGTGACTGCCAGCATCCCTTGGCTTGTGGCTACATCACTGATCCTTAAGGCCAGCATCTTCTCATCTGTGTCTGATTCATCTTCATATCCCCTTTTCTTGTGTGTGCCAAATTTCCCTCTGCCTCTTTCTTAGGGCCCACCCAGATAATGTAGGATAATCTCCCCATCTCAAGACACTTAATTTATACAATGAACTTTCTTCCAAATAAAATAGCATTAATAGGTTCCGGGGACTCAGACCTTACATCTTTGGTGGCCATTTTTCAGCCTATCACCTGTAGGGTTGGGGAAGTAAAACAAGGAAAGGCAGGTTATCAAACCAAGTACCACTGAGGGTGACTGGAGCAAAATCCTGATGGGGAAACTCTGGAACCCAGTGTAAATCACACTCCTCAGAGTTCTTCCATCCAAGGAGCAAATGAATGTTTATACACCAGTAACCGACAGTTATTGGTTGAAGGTTGCTCCTGGGAGGGCTTCAATTCCCTGTCACTGCTGGCCTATCACACAGGAGGCAAAGAGGACTCCAGTAGCAAGAGAAGACACTTAGGCAAAGAAATGCAGGTTCTGTCCACTGGAAGTCAGGCTGAGTGCCCTGAAGTGGTAAGTGTGAGAGATGTGTGGGACACCAACAGCAACTGCTGTGGCCTTCTTTTCAACAGCTTCACGGCAACTTCCGCTTACATTTCATAGGCCAGATTTTGTTACATGGCCATGCCTAGCTCCAGGGGAGACTGGGAAATGTAGTTGTTTTTTTCGCTGGATACATTTCCACACTGAATAACATCAGAGCTCTGTTGGTATGGAAGAAAGGAAAGCTGGATGTTGAGTAGGCAACTAGCCACATAGGAGATAAGGACGGAAGCAGACAAGAGATAAGGATGACTCAGGCTAGGGTTTTATCACTGGATATGGTGAGAAGTAGTCAGAATTTAGTATACTGGAGGCAGTGTCAATAGGACTATGGTTCTGGGGTTTGAGGAAAACCCAAATCTAGAATCATGAAGAGTTTTTTTATCTTGAGTAACTGTAACTATGGTGCCAATTAAAGAAATGGAGTGGACTGGAGTGGGAGCAGGTTTGTGGCACAGGGAGTCTAGCACTCTGCTTTGAACTTGTGAAGACTGAGATGCCTATAGACGCCTATGGGAATGTCAGTGTGGAATAGGTAGTTGGTTAGAGAAGTCCGGAGCTCAGCAGCTCAGGCTGCAGATACAGATTTGGAAGTTATCAGAACAAGCTGACATTAGAAGTTTCATTAGAAATTTCTAATATTTAGGGAACAGTATATTTCTTAGTTTTCTAGTATTGGAAAAACGGATTTTATCAGTGTTTGCCTAATTCTTCACTGTTAGGATCCAGTGAAATAGATGGCTGTAGTTTTAAATAGAAAAAGGGTAAAGTGACTGTCCTCACATGTACTAACACTGCAGTCTCTCATCAGATAGACCTTTTGGCAGGAGGGAATTTTAATTGTCTTAAGAGATTGGCTTATAGAATCCATGCTTATGGTTATTAGTAGAAGTCAATTATTAAATATTTAAATGTTTAAATAGTCAAAAAAAGTACAAAGGGTAATTTTAGATGTTGAAAATGGGATAGCAATATATGTCACATACAAATTTGATTTGGGGTTCATACTTTTTCAGTGGCTTTATAATATGTCCAGATTTGCTTTAGTTTCAACCTCTCCCACAGGCTTAAGAAAAGAAATATAAAAAAACAAACAAAAAAATCTAAGCTAATGCGTGTGTAAATATTTATTTACTATTAATTGTATCCTATGTTTGTATGTATTAATATGGAATAATTTTTCAGATAATTATTTATGCTTCTAGATGATTTTAGAAATCACGCTGAAGAAAGAGGGTTAGTGCTTGCTAACATTTCACTGTCTCCTTACCTCCTTACACTGTCTCCAAACCTCCTTACCTTGGTTCAATCTGTGAACCAAGATGTTACTCAGAATGTGAATAATTATCATAGAAAAGTTTCAAGAAAAAGTTTATCTGTAATGTAGATCTTTAAACAGAATTTCCATTCCCTTTAGAACATAAAAAAAATGAGATTTTAAATTTGTATGTACCTAGAATTCTTATAAAACATTGATAGAGACTTGAAAGCTATGACATTGCATTTTCTTTCTATAAACATCTTTTTTTGATGATTATAATGAAGGCTTTAGAATAAGGCCTTTATAAGTACAGTTAAGCATGCTTTATTGGAATAGTGGGATTTACACCTCCTCCACATCCTAACATTAAGCTTATCAAATGAGAGCAAAGAATGGACCGAATATGAGCTACCATCTCAAATATGCAATAAGAATAGGCATTGCAATGCTAGTATGTCAGCAAACACTCATGGTGACAGTAAATAACATTTTTTGGACAACAAAAAAAAGTGCTTGAGAAAAAGCTACTTTTAACTATAATTCAATAATTAATTTTGAACAAGGGCAACCATGAAACTATGACCTAAAAATCATAAAGTGATAAATCTTTCATTTACTGTTTTAGGAGAGACAATTGACTAAAGAGCAGGCTGACACCACAGACATGTCTACAAAAGTGAGTTCTAGGAGTTCTGCTGGAGTCTCTCTCATTTGGTTCTAATTATGTTTCAGGTGTAGTACAGAATGTGACGTGCAAATAGGATTTGTGAGCCACCACAGAAATGTTAAATTCTATTTATTTATTATTATTTTTGAAACTGAAAAAACAGTTTATCCATTCCTCCTACCTCCACCTCTTGCCTCTGGCCACCACCAATCTGTTACCTGCATCTATGAGTTTGGTTTATATATACATATATCTTATATATATATATATATCTTAGACTCCACATATAAGAGAGTACATATGGTATTTGTCTTTCAGTGTCTGACTTATTTCACTTAGCATGATACCCTCAGGGTTCATCCATGTTGTTGCAAATGGCAAGATTTCACTCTTTTATGTGGCTGAATAATATTCCATTGTATGTGTGTGTGTCTATACACACACACATATACATACATGTACCACATCTTCATCCATTTATCCATCAATGGACGTTTACTTTGTTTCCATAACTTGGCTATTGTTAAATAATGCTGTAAGGAACATGGGGATGCATATATCTTTTCAAGTTAGTGTTTTCATTTTCTTCAGATAAATGCCCAGAGGTGTAATTGCTAGATCGTATGGTAGTTCTAGTTTTAATTTTTTGAGGAACCTTCATATGGTTTTCCATAACAACTGTACCAATTTACATTCCCACCAACAGTGTACAAGTGTTCTCTCTTCTCCACATCCTTGCCAACACTTTATATTTCTAGTCATTTTGATAATAGCCATTCTGACAGGTGTGAGGTGATATCTCATTGTGGGGGTTTTTTGCATTATGTTTAATGATTAGTGATGTAGATTAATGATAAAGAGCATTTTTCATGTGTCTTTTGGACATCTATATGTCTTTTTTGGAAAAATGTTTATTCAGATCTGCTTTTTTTTTTTTTGCGGTATGGGGGCCTCTCACTGTTGTGGCCTCTCCCGTTGTGGAGCACAGGCTCCAGACGCACAGGCTCAGTGGCCATGGCTCATGGGCCCAGCCGCTCCGTGGCATGTGGGATCTTCCCAGACTGGGGCACGAACCCGTGTCCCCTGCATCAGCAGGCGGACTCTCAACCACTGCACCACCAGGGAAGCCCCAGATCTGCTCATTTATTAATCATATTTTTTTGTATTGAGTTGTATTAGTTGTTTATATATTTTGGATATTTGCAAATGTTTTCTCCATTTTCATTTTGTCAATGATTTCCTTTGCTATGCAGAAACTTTTTAGTTTGATGTAGTCCCACTTGTTTATTTTTGCTTTTGTTCCTTGTACTTCTGGTGTGAGAATCAAAAAATCATCGTCAAGGCATAATGCCAAAGAGCTTTACCACCTGTTTTCTTCTAGGAATTTTATAATTTTGGGGCTTACGCTCCAGTCTTTAATCCATTCTGAGTTAATATTTGTGTATAGTGTAAAAGTATTAATCCAGTTTCAATCTTCTGCATGTGGCTGTCCAATTTTCCCAAAACCATTTATAGAAAAGACTGTCCTTTCCCCATTGTGTATTCTTGGCTTCTTTGTCATCAATTATTTAGCCATATATGCTTGGGTTTATTTCTGGGCTCTTTATTTTGTTCCTTTGATCTGTGTGTCTGCTTTTCTCTGAATATCATACTGTTTAAATTACTATAGCTTGTAATGTAGTTTGAAATTAGAGAGTGTGATACCTTCAGCTTTGTTCTTTCTCAAGATTGCTTTGGCTATTTGGGGTCTTTTATGGTTTCATACAAATTTTAGGATTATTTGTTCTATTTCTGTGAAAAATTCCATTGGGATAGGGATTTTGATAGGGATTGCATTGAATCTGTAGATTGATTTTGGTGGTATGGACATTTTAACAATATTAATTTTTCCAATCCATGAGCATGGAATATCTGTCCATTTATCTGTATTGTTTTCAATTTCTTTAATGTCTTGTAGTTTTCAATATACAGGTCTTCCAACTCCTTGGTTAAATTTATTGCTAGGTATTTTATTCTTTTTTGATGCAATTGTAAATGGGATTGTTTGCTTAATTTCTCTTTCTGATAGTTCATTATTAGTTTATTTAAATACAACAGATTTTTGTATATTGATGTTATATCCTACAACTTTACTGAATTTGTTTATTAGTTTTTAACAGTTTTTTGATGGCGTCTTTATACCATATATATATATATATATATAGTGTCATCTTAATAGAGTGACAGTTTTACTTCTTCCTTTCCAATTTGGATGCCTTTTATTTCTTTTTCTTGCCCAATTACTCTGACTAGGACTTCCAATGCTATATTTAATAAAAGTGGTAAGAGTAGGTATCCTTTTCTTGTTCCTGATCTTAGAGGAAAAACTATGAGTATGATGTAGACGTGTCACATGTGGCCTTTATTATGTTGAAGTACTTTTGTATGTCCCCTCTGTACCCACTTTATTGAGGGGTTTTGTCATAATGGATGTTGAATTTTGTCAAATGCTTTTTCTGCATCTATTGATATGATCATATGATTTTTATCCTTTATTTTGTCTATGTGACATATCACAGTGACTGATTTGTGGTTGTTGAATCATCCTTGCATCCCTAGAATAAATCCCACTTGATCGTAGTGTATGCCTGTTGAATTTGGTTTGCTAATATTTTGTTGAGGATTTTGCATTTGTGTTCACCAGGTAATTTTCTTTTCTTGTGACTTTCTCGTCCGGTTTCAGTATCAAGGTAATGCTGGCCTCATAAAATGAGTTTGGAAGAGTTCCCTCCTCCTTTTTTTTGGAAGAGTTTGAAAAGGATTGGTATTAATTCTTTGAATGTTTGGTAAAATTCACCAGTGAAGCTATCTGGTTCTGGACTTTTGTTTATTGAGAGGTTTTGATTACTGATTCAATCTCTTTACTAGCAGTCAGTCTGTTTAGATTTTTTATTTCATTATGATTCAGTCTTGGTAGATTGTATATTTCTAGGAGTTTATCCATTTCTTCCAGATTGTCCAATTTGTTAGTGTATAATTTTTCATAGTAGTCTCTTATCTGTTTATTTCTGTGGTATCAGTTATAATATCTCCTCTTTCATTTCTGGTTTTGAGTCCTCTCTTTTTTTCTTGGTGAGTCTAGCTAGAGGTTTGTCAATTTTATTTATCTTTTTCACAGAACCAGCTTAGTTTCACTGATCTTTTTTTATTGTCTTTCTAATCTCTATTTCACTTACTTCTGCTCTAATCTTTTTATTTCCTTCCTTCTACTAACTTTGGGGTTTGTTTGTTCTTTTTCTAGTTCCTTGAGGTGTAAAGTTAGATTGTTTATTTGAGACCTTTTTTTTTCTTGAGGTAGGTATTTATAGCTAAAACTTCCCTCTTAGGACTACTTTTGCTGCATTCCATAAATTTTGTATGTTACATACCCATTTTCATTTGTCTCAAGGTATTTTTTTACTATCTCTTTTTATTTATTCTTTGAACCTTTGGTTATTCAGTAGCATGTTGTTTAATATCCACACATTTGTGAATTTTCCAGTTTTCTTGTATAATAAATTTCTAGTTTCATAACACTGTGGTCAGAAAAGTTGCTTGATATGACTTCAGTCCTTTTAAATTTAGTAAGACTTGTTTTGTGACCTAACATATGATCCATGTACACTTGAGAAGACTGTGTTTTTGTTGCTTTTGGATAGAGTATTTTATAAATATCTACTAAGTCCATCTGGTCTAATGTGTTGTTTAAAGGCTGATGTTTTTTAATTGATTATCTGTCTGGATGATCTATCCATTAATGTAAGTGGAGTATTATAGTGTCCTACTATTAGTGTATTGCTGTCTATTTCTCCCTTTAGGTCTGTTAATATTTGCTTTATATATTTAGGTGCTCCTACATTGGGTGTGTAAATATTTACAAATGTTATATCTTCTTGTTGGATTGACTTCTTTATCATTATACAATGCCCTTTTTTGTCTCTGTTACAGTTTTTGTTTTAAAGTCTATTTTGTCTGATAAAAGTATAGCTACTCCAACTTTTTTTTCAGTTTCCATTTGTATGAGATATCTTTTTCCATCCCTTCACTTTCAGTCTATGTGTGTTCTTACATCCTAAATGAGCCTCTTGTAGGCAGCATATAGATGGGCCTTATTTTCTTATCTGTTCAGCCACTCTGTGTCTTTTGATTGGAGAATTTAGTCCATTTACATTTAAAATAATTATTTTTTTCAATTTTAAAAATTATTTTTATTTATTATTTATTCATTTTGCCTGTGCTGGGTCTCAGTTGTGGCATGTGGACTTCTTAGCTGTGACATTCAGACTCTTAGTTGTGGCATGAGGGCTTCTTAGTTGCAGCATGTGAACTCTTAGTTGTGGCATGCATGTGGGATTTAGTTCCCTGACCAGGGATGGAATCCAGGCCCCTGTGTTCAGAGTGTGGAGTCTTACCCACTGGACCACCAGGAAAATCCCTAAAGTAATTATTGATAGCTGTGCACTTACTGCCATTTTGTTAATTGTTTTCTAGCTGTTTTTACAGTTCCTCTCTGTTCCTTTCTTCTTCTCTTGCTCTCTTCCTTTGTGATTTGATGACTTTTTTTAGTGGTATGCTTATATTCCTTTGTCTTTTGGGTATTTACTATAGGTTGTTGCTTTGTGGTTACCATGAGGTTTACATGTAACAATTGCTATCTATAACAGTTGATATAAAGTTGATAATAAGTTTGATACCATTGTAAAGCTCAACATTCTTACTCTTCCCCTTGCTGCATTTAATGTTTTTGATGTCACATTTTACATCTTTTCATCTTGTATATCCCTTAATTGTTGTAATCATAGTTATTTTTACTACCTGTTTTTGAATCTTCTTACTAGCTTTATAAGTGATTAACTCACTACCTTTACTATATATTTACCTTTCCAGTGAGATTTATTCTTTCATATGTGTTTTTGTTATTAATCAGTGCCCTTTCTTTTCAGCTTCAAGAAGTTCCTTTAACATTTCCTGTCAGGCCAATTTAGTGGTGATGAACTCCTTTAGCTTTTGCTTTTCTGGAAAATTCTTTATATCTTTTCTGAATGATAACTTTTGCTGGTTAGAATAGTCTTGGTTGAAAATTTTTTTCTTTCACCACTTTGAATACATTGTGTCACTATACATTTAGTAGAACTAAATAATAGTAATATAACTAAGACAGATAGTATGTTAATACATTTTTTAAATGAGTTTTATTAGAATATTTTGAAAAAGGTAAGACCTGATAAGATTGCTCATCAGCCTTTTGGAAACTCATTTTCTTAGGCTTGTCCATGTTGCATGAAATAGTGTCCTCTTTATTTTTTCTCCCTGCTTCCCTTCCTCTCTCCCTCCCCTTTCTCCGTGATGACTTCTATATTTGTTTTTTAAGGCAAAGCCCCTCTTCTCTCTCCCAAGGTGAAGATCCATTTCTGTCAGACACCTCTCATGTCCTAAACTGAACTCACTCTTTTTTTTATTTTTAAAATAGACCTATTATCCTCTTCTGTTTTCCAGACTGGTGATGTATAGACTGACCCTACATTTCAGTTTGCCGAGAACAGCCACTGTTTATACCTGTTGTCCTGGAATAATTAACATTAGTGCCCCTTTCACTTTTAAAATTGTCCTGGGTTGGATAACAAATCATATGGTCACCATAGTTATCTGTCTGATGAAGATCTGCCTTTTAAGAATCAGCACCTGGGCTTCCCTGGTGATGCAGTGGTTGAGAGTCCGCCTGCCGATGCAGGGGACATGGGTTCGTGCCCCATTCTGGGAAGATCCCACATGCTGTGGAGTGGCTGGGCCCGTGAGCCATGGCCGCTGAGCCTGCGCGTCCGGAGCCTGTGCTCTGCAACGGGAGAGGCCACAACAGTGAGAGGCCTGCCTATCACAAAAAAAAAAAAAAAAAAGAATCAGCACCTAAGCCCATTGTTAAAGGACTTTGGGGTGACATATATTACATGTATCTTACTCTAGCCCCTTTTACTCTGAATGACTCTCTCCACATTCCATTCCCCTGCCCTTTCCCAACACACTTGCCACTACTGCCTCCATTTACATCACCAGCTTTCTAGTTTGCTCTCTCTTCATCTCCAAATAATGATGTCCTGATATTTTAACTCTAGGATCCCCAGACTGATATGTTACCCTGCAAGTCTCAATGTGCCCCCTCCTTTCTGGCTTAATGCATTCAGACTGCTGTCCTGACCTCAGGATCTTTCTCTTGTGAATTGCTCCCAAGGATAAACCCAATAGTTAGGGCGGGGGTTTACATGTCTTAAGTAGTGTTATCCAGCACAATCCAACCAGTCTCCAATGCTGAAAGATTCAGAGAATTTTTTTTTTCTTTTTTAGCTCCTCAATCAACTTTTCTAAACTTGGAATAATAAGGTCTACTTTATGGGATGTTATGAGGCTTCATGACAGGAAGTACAGGAAAGTAATTAGCATAGTGTTAGTCAGCATTTGACTAAAGGAAGAAATACAAATATAAATAATGTACTGTCCAGTTATGGAGGAGGCTAAACTAAGCCTTTTGTATTTTATTTTAAAGTTCACTAGATTTAGGAACAGATATTGATACTGAGACAGCTGAACTGCTATTAATTATCTCTGAGAAACTGAAGAAGGGAAAATATACTACAAGATTAGACCATTGACTTTCAAAAGGGAGTATTAAATATGACCAAAAGCTGAATTTGATGTAAAAGTGTGTTTGACTAAATCTTAGGTAAGACTCTGGAAAAGATTATCAGTGGTTTGTGAGCATCCAGAAGAGAAAGCAGTGGCCACCAGGACTCAGCGTGGATGCACCTGGACCACTGCATGCTAGACCAGCCTTGCTTCAAAGTGCAAATATGCTGGTACATCAGAGAACATATAGACAGAGATGTACTTGGGCTTTGGCATATTTTATAGGGCTTTTCACCACATATATTGTGGGAAAAAAAAGTAAGGTTAATTAAGTGGATTAACATCTGATTATAATAAAAGAAATAATCAACAGATCACTGTGACCCTGAAGGGCTTGATAATGGAAGGCCAGAGGGCTCTGTCCTGTCTCCTGTCCTTTATGACATTTAACAATCACTTGTATGAAAAAAAAACTGTATATGTAAAACAAGTAATGCTTATCAAATCTGCTGCTGACACAGAATTGGGAGGTATAGTGAATATATTCTCTGACAGTACCAGGATCACAAAATATATGCTCAGGTGTTACCTCTTTCAGGAAGTCTTCCGTGATAGTCCACGCTGTCCAATACCCAAGGGGTATTCGGGCCCCTCCTTTCTGTTCCCAAAAGAACTGTATGTATTCATCAATCTGTTACTGTACCTGCCTGCCTTGCAAGTCTTCCTATACACAGGCAGTTGGTCTTGTGTCTCTATCTTCCTAGTTCCTCTCACAGTGGGGAGAAGTCACCTGTGAATTTTTGCTTCCTTAAAGAATCAGTGATGACAACCTACATCGAGGCTGAAACTGTAACACTGAAATGTAATGAAAATAAATATAAATCCCTGCCCTTGGAGCATCCCCCAAAATGAAACAATCACAAGATAGTGAGTAGGTGGCTCTACTCATAGCATTCATGAAAAGGAAAAAGCGTGTTTAGCAAGAAAAAACTCGCCTTAAAAGTCATATGATATCACTGCTTTACCCTTCCCCCTCCCAAATTCAAAGCTGAGGTGATCTTCATCTGCTTGAATGAAAGTATGTATCACCTAAAACAAAGGATGTGAGAGTCCCTCTCTGAGCTAATTAGACCATACCTTGGGTACCATGTTAAAGTTCTGAACAATACATTTCAAGGAGGAAATCGACAAACAGGAAGGAACTTGTTCAGAGGAGAGCCACCAGGATTATGAAGGTTCTGAAAATCTTAAAATAAGTCATTCATTTCTTCAACTAATACACAGTTCAACAACTGTATATTAAGCCTGTAGTATTTCCTAGACAGTATACTAGGTAGTGAATGGTAGAGAAAAAAAAAATCTCTACAAGCAATTGAAGGAAATAAAGATAACTTGTGAAAATAAAGACCACCCAATAAGAACAAATGAAGACTATTTATTCAAAGATTTCTATAAAAAGGGAGTCAGCTATCACTTGCATTTGGCAGACTCAAAGACAGGCAGGAGAGTGGGAAGGCTTAACAGTGAAAAACCAGAAGGCTTCAGGTATGCCTCAGCCCTAGGCCGTCGACATGGGAAAGCTAGAGGCAGGATCGTTAGAAGCAGGGCCTCCTATGTGATTGGTTTGGGGAACATATTTGCCTTTCTCTGGTTGGTCCTGAGTTGGAAGTGGAGGCAAAATTGGGGAAGCTGTCAGTCATTGACCAAGTCTTGACCATTCTAGGACTGTTGCTGCAAAGGTTTTGGGTCACAATCCATTACCGTATATTCTGGCATTGTCTGTTAGTATGTTCAGTCTCAAATATTGAACATTGAGAAGACTCAGGGAGAATCTGGAGGTATACTGATAACTGTATTCAGCATATTGATAACTGTATTCAAGTATTTTATAGTCTACAATGTTGAAAAGGCATTTGTTCTCAATGGTTACAATGGATCAAATTAGGACCAGTGGATGAAAAAGTTCTTCAGTATAAGACAGAACTTTTAAAAACCCACTTCTGTTTAGATGCAATCTCAGACAGTGGTTACCTGCTAAAGGAAAAGTTCAGACCTAGGCTGGGTGACCTCTTGGCAGTGATATTACAAAATAGATCACAAACTTTGGCATGCACCAAGTGGCATGTACTTGATACCTTTGTTACTAATGCAGAATCTGGGCTCTGTCCTAGATTTGCTGAATCTCATCAGTGGGTTATGATAGATGATTCTCTCCAGAAACATTTATGGAAGGTATGCAAACACTGAATGGGTAGTTGGACTAGATGACTTGTAAAAGCCCTTCCACCTTGAAGTCTAATATTCTGACTTTTGCATATCATAGTCATAACCAGGAAATAAACCCTTTGTTCACTTATTTAACAATACTGATTGAGTAGCTCATATGATGCCACACTCTACTTTAGGCCTATATTTTAATTCTATTAGCATGGTACATTCCTATATGCCAAGGAGATAGTAATGGAAAAAACTCATTTGTTGACTCTTCAGAGATTTATTGAGCATCTGCTATGTGCTGGAGCACTGTGCTAAGCCTTGGGGAGATGGTGATGAACAAGACTGATGTAGTCCTTTTTCTTTCAGAGCTTACACCAGCAGAAAAAAATAGACAAAATGTATTTACAGTAAAGGGTGATACATGTTGTTATGAAATAAAAATGGTGTGAAAACCATTCTTTTCGTTCTGTTGTTTTTCCCCACATCAGAACTCCAACCAAAATCCAATCAAGTTTTTTATAGAGGAACTAGTATTTCCTTTCCTCAGACTTGTTTTAGGTTTTAAGTAAAAATTGAGAGCCTTTGGGCCTTAGCCCAGGAATGTTAGAAGACTTAAGAATGGCATTTTGTACTTAAAACCTCTGTGGTGTCAAAACTGGTGAATCTGCTGTTGAATAAGCCAATCAAAGGGACATCTCTTGTTCAGGATGACTCTGGGTACTTGAGAAAGGGATTCTGGAAATTCTGAGTTCTTTGAGTTCAAATACCTATTTCTAAACCTATTGCAACAGAGCTAATTTGTACTACATTTTTCAAACAAGTTCTTATGCAAAACACCATGTCTTTTGCTGTGTGGTATACAGGAAGGAGCTTAATTAAGATGGGAAGCAGCCGTCTAAGATCTAGTTCTGTCTCTTCCATTAATTAATGTGTGACCTTGATGTCTCCGGGCTTCAGTTTTTTAAAAATGCTAAATGATCCTTAATTAGCCCTAAAATTCTGATTTGGTGCAACTAAATGGAGGAAATGATGTCTTTTACACCTGCCTCTCCTGCCTTCCTCCCAGCTAGGCAAATATATTGGAAGCCCTATTAGCACCACTGAATGGATACTGAAGTAACTTGCTTTTCTCATCTGGACATTTGTGTGTTCTTTAAGCTGAAGTCTGAGGTCTCAACATCTACCTACTTATCCAGGCTGAATGACTGGATTTATACCAGGTCCTTGCAGAATGCTTCAGCTTCTATGAAGGAGAACCCTGCCCTGGGAGCACTTAGCAATCTCTCCTACTCTCGGTCTCTGTAATTCTAGTTATCATCAAGCGTCTTGTTTCAAACACAGTAGACCTTCCTAGACTCAAAATATTACCACTTTTCTGACTAATAGTATCCCCGTTGTCTAAAATCTTACATTACTCTGCCCACACCTGCCCACTTAGATTCCTTCCGAAGAGATACCACCAGCCAGATCACACCAAGTTTCTCTCCCGAAGGAGCAGCAGTGTAGCCCAGATAGTACATTTGAATCTGGTCTTACCTAGCCTGGGCTTGTTCCTCTCTCCCTGGCAGGCACAATTGAAACCCCAGCTGACCTGCCGTCAAACCTCCTCAACTTATGATAGGCACATAGGTATAGGTATATTTACATGTAAGAGCATGGAATCATTTTTCATAATTAGAATTTTCCTTTGAATTAGCCCACTCTAAAATTAATTAATTTATTATTTTTAAACTAACTTTCTTTATTGTGACCTTATTTTTGATGTAATCCACACAATATTTTTTTCATTTTAGGACTCCCTTGTCTAAGTCAAAACTTTTGGGTCAGGGAGATCCATGCATTACCACCAGTACATAAGAGAAATGCAGGCAGTGACTATCAATATATTGCATTATATTATGGCAGCAACTGTACTTTTTAAAATGCCTTTGAAAAGTATGTACACTGTTAGCTCTGAAATTAGCTTTTAGTTTTAATTTAAAACGTTAACCTCTGGTTTTCGGAATTCTTCCTATTTAAATAATTGAACAATTTGAGGAAATAACGATCAAGCTATTCAAAGCAAGATCATAATTTTTCTTGTTCTCACATTTCACTCTTTTTAAATGTATTTTACTTTTCTACAATTGCCAGAGTTTCTCCTTGTGAGGCTGAGCTTAAGGAATTAATGGAACAAATTGACATCATGGTAAACAACAAAAAACTGGATTGGGAAAGGAAGATGCGGGCTCTGGAGACACGATTAGATCTTCGGGATCAAGAGTTGGCAAGTGCACAAACTTGTTTAGAACAGAAAGGTCAAGAGGTACTGCATAGATGTGTTAATAAATTGTTAATTCCTCAGACTGTTATAAATAGTATTTGTCCTGTCCGAATATATTTTTCATTACACATACTTTTTATCAGGCATCAGCAATAGCATTCATAGCTTGAAATTCTGTCACAGTGTGCTACGTGTATTCTATCAAATAAGCGGCAAGCAGAGCTTAAACCGGTAGTAATTTGCCAATGCAGACAGAAATAGAGTCTAGTCAATGTCCTCTAGGGAAGTGAACAAACATTCAATACGTATGTGAAGTAAATGCTGTTTGCAAGCAAAGATGTCCGTGCTTTTGCTGCTGTAGAAACAAAGTAGTCAACAAAGCTGTGCCTTTGGATGAGGCAGAGTTCAGGAGCATTTGCCTTTTCTCATCTGCTAGAAAAATCTTTCCTAAAAGAAGTAAAAGGTAAAGCCTTGATTGCATAACAAGAGAGAAAACAGTTTGGTGAAGGGAGTGTGTGTCTACCTGGGCGCCCACTTGGGAGGAATGCCCTGGGTCCCGGTGAAGGTGCTTGTGGCCAAGCTGGTGATGGTAGAAGGAGGTCTGAGTGCTCTCGGGCCTGCAGAGGAGTTCAGGAAAGGCATACGCTTCACCTGATGTGGACTTTCATGTCTGTGAATTTTTCTTTGGGGTGAGGCATAAGAAACATGTTTACTGATCACATGCTAATAACTAAAACATCAAGTCAACTTGTTCAGTGGCCGTTTTTCTAACTCTAGTGGCCTCTCAATGGAACTTAGTTTTTTGTCATGGTTAACTAAGTTAATGTTTGGCCTAGTTAGTTATCAATAGAGGCAGGTCATAAGACCTGGCATATGGAAGGGACTATTTTCTCACTTTTGTACCTGTCACAATACAGATGTGCGAACAGGGGCCTCGCCTACTTTTTAAGCAGACAAATTCTGTAAGCCAAATCCCTAAGAACTCCTCTTAGACATTTTTCTTTTTCTTTCTAATTTGTTAGTTCTTATAAAAATGTAACAATTATTCCACAACACCACTAAAACAGAGCTCCCATTGAAGGTAGTAGCACCTAAAATAAAGGCTGAAGTGTGTCTGCAGGGGTTCTGCCCCAGGAACGATGACATAAGCCTCCCAAAAAGATAATGTGAAGTAAATTTTAAATCTTGCTTTAGAATGTGCCGGTGAGAAGGATCTTTTGTCAAACATCCATACCATACTGTCTTAATGTGTACCCAGTGGAATAGTGCTAGCTACATTTGGTTTTTGTGAATTTAATTATTAATAACTATTCTAAGAACCACAGTACAAATATTTATTCTTGGTTTGGTACAGCAGTTTTATTTGAACTGTACTCCTCTTTTGTATATTTTCTGATTTTGTCAGGCAAAATTTAGAAAAATTAAATTTTATTCTTAATTCAGGTGGGGTTACTTAGACAGAAGTTGGACAGTTTGGAAAAATGTAACTTAGCAATGACTCAGAATTACGAAGGACAACTACAAACCCTAAGAGCTCAAGTAAGGAAACTTATTACAATTTAATATTATATGTTTTGGTATATGTTTTGACCTATAAAATTGTGTTAATTTTGTTAAAATGAATTATTTTTAGTACAAGCAAAAGTTCTAGTATTTCAACTACAGGTTATATGTTTGGCCCTGTCTTTCATTGTTTTATGTGTATTGATTTTGTCTCTTTTATTAGATTGTCAGCTCTGTATCCCTTTAACTCTTAGCACAGTGCTAGACTAATGGCTTTCTATTTATCAAGTGATTAGTAGATTAATTATATCATGATAATTAGCTTTGTGAACAACAAAAACAAAGTATTATCTTTTGTAGTCACTACTTCCTAATAGGGGTGTCCTTTCTTCTATGGCAATTTAAAATATGGAGGTTTGCTATTATGAAATAGATATTTGAAAGAACAAAACTGGTCTTTATTGCTTTATTACTAGTAGGGCTGTTTCATAAATGAGAGGGCTTCTGCATATATGATGAGAGGGATACTGATTTCTTTCTGATTTATCCCTATATTATACTCCCCACTGTGCTAGGAAGCAAAAAGTCTTCTCTTTCTTCCCACAGGTGACACATAGGGCAATAAGCATCTGAGCATCTCAGGTCTCATAGGTACTGTATCCTTGCTTCACTTAGTAAATTAATCAATGGGAAATATGGTTTGATTATGAATTTTACTTTATAACCAGCTTTCTCTGGAGTGCAGAGATTTCACAGATGATAATATAGTTAAAGGAGCCCAAAGAAGTTAAAGTTTCTCCTTATGTACCTTTTTAGGGAGATGATCAGCCATTACAATAGGAATATGAAGCATTTGATTCCACTTAATGGGTATGATCTTACAAGACTAGCTCTTAAGTCTACCTAGATATTTTGCCTGCAATTTAAATAGCTGCTGCTAGATGGTAGCTTGAATTATGAAACTTTATATGGGTTTTCCTAGTTAAGACTCTAAGCATTTAACACTTAAGTCAATCAACCTTTTTCTATAAAGATGAAGCTCTAACATAGCAACATAAATACTGAATCACTATAATTTTTCAGTATAAACAAAGAGATCACAACCTGGAATAAGCTTGAAAAAATACAGAAATCTAGATACAAGTTAAGTACCATCTCTAAATTATATTTAACGAGTTCAGCTGCAGCTTACCAGATCTTTAATTTCTGGATTTTTTTTTTCATGTCTGTTGGTAAAAAGTTTTGGGCTTGTTTACAGACACTGAGCAGTCATTTAATATATGAATCCTTGCCATTTGATGCTTTGCAGCTCTATTTTATTACTCAACTGCCAGCTAGCCAACAAATGTCTTTACGGCAATTTTCACAAAAATTTGTTCTGTGTACTAACACTGGAAGCTTAGGAAATGCTATTTACTCTTCCTCTTCTCCTGGACATTCACAGTGCATAGTGGCATATTACAGGCTGTGAGAAGTCTTGCTTTAAAAATATCCATTTAGCCTTTTTAATCCATCATTTTTCAAACATATTTGACCATGGAACCCTTTTGTTTTTTAAACTAAAACCAACTAACACCATAGCACAGCTACAGTGTAAACACCATAAACAGGTATTTCATAGAATACACTTTGGAAACACTACATTGTTGTTGAGAGAACAGCCATATGCTTCCACTGCAGTTTTCTGCCTCTCTTTTCTTCTCTGGTTAAAAGAAAGGAAAGGAGAGAGTTGGGGGGAGAAGGCAGAAGAGAAGGAAGAGGAAAGGAGGGAAAAAGAGAGAAAAAGAAAAGTACTATGTATATGACTTGGTTTGCATAATAACTAGTATTATGTCATTTCTCTAACCAGAAAATGATATCTTGTGGCAAACATGCTTTTGTTGCTGCTGGCTCACTCTACTGCTTCTTTCTTTGAAATTCCTCATTTCTTTACAACCTTATTTTCCTAAAATTTCTTAAGGGTACATTTTACCATACTCTGTCTTAAAAAACTCAACTCTGTCAAAATTTTCTTGTAGAAATTGCTTCCTTTTATAAAATGGGATATTTTCTTTTCCTTCTAATCATTATAAAACTATAATTACATATATATTTGAGATTTCTACTTCTGGAAAGATGGAGTCAATGTACTTTCCCCTATTCTTCCTGCTAAATGGAACTAGAAATCCTGGGCATTATTTATAAAACAATAAGAAGACTCTGAGAAGTGGAGAGGAAAGACAGACCAACTAGGACCTTGGGATCCAAGGAACAACATGGTGATGAGTTCCTAGAATTTCTTTTTACCTCTTATATCCCAGACTGGATAACAGAGAAGCCAGCAACCCAGACACTCCAGTGGACACAATCAAACAAAAAGAGCCCCAAGGAAAGCCTGTTGCCTACAACTGAAAAACCAAAGAAAAGACAACCTACCAAGATTAAACACTTTTAGATAATAACTGCTTGACACTAGCCAAAGGCCACAGAATAAGACTATGGCTGCAAACCCACTTCACTGGCAGAGACTGAGTGGACAGCCTCAGTTCCACCCTTACTATCTATAATGAGGTAGCTCAGGCCCCAACCTGGATGGAATCAGAGAAGACTGAGTGGAAATCCAGGAGTTTCATCACCACAGGGTGTCAACAAGGCCCTCCCCAGCCCATGGTGTCAGTGGAGACCATGTGGAGAGCCTGGACTTCTCTGCCCATCTGGTGGTGATGAGGCAGCCCTCCTCCTCTTCTCTGGAATGGTATCCAAGGAAGCCTAATGAGGAGTCAGGACATTCACCACCTCTCCATAGTAACAGGGCTATGCCCCTCACTACAGCATCATTGGAGGCCGTGTGAGAAGCAGTAACAAGGCACCTATGCCCCTCCAATCAAAGTGTTGTCAGTGGAAAATGTGGGGAGCCTGAACTCTCACTCCCACTCAGCAGTAATGAGGAATACCTCCTCCCAGTTACCAGCTGAGGCCAAGTTAAGACCTGGACTTTCCCTGCCAGCTGAGAGCAACGAGGCAGCATTCTATTTTTCCCTACTGGGATGTTGTCAGAAAAGGACTGCTAAAACACAATATTTAAATAAAATCCAGAGTCATGTAACACAATACCCAAAAATGGCCTCAGTTAAAAAATCGCTCATCACGCCGAAGACAAGGAAGATCTCAACTTGAATGAGAATAGGAAATCAAGAGACACCAACACTGAGTTGATATAGGTGTTAGAATTATCTGACAAGGAGTTTAAAGAAGCTATTATAAAAATGCTTCAGTGAGCAATTACAAACATCCCTGAAACAAATTAAATTAGAACGTTTTAGCAAAGAAATAAAACTAAAGAGCAAGCAGTTAGAAATTTTATAACTGAAAAATACAATAACCAAACTAAAAAAATTCAATGGATAGGCTCAAAAGCAGAATGGAGAGGACAGAGGACATAATCAGTGAACTTGAATATAGCAAAATAGAAATTACCCAATCTGAACAACAGAGAGAAAACAGACTAAAAGAAAATGAACCTCAAGGACCTGTAGTATTATTACAAGAGGTTGAAAACTTGTATCATCAGAGTCCCAGAAAAGAGGAGAAAAAAGGGTAGGACTGAAAAAGTATTCAAAGAAGTAATGACTGAAAAGTTTCAAAACCTGGCAAAAGATTCAAGAGGCTGTGTGACACTCAAATATGATAAATCCAAACAAATCTACACCAAGACACATCATGGTCAAAGTTCTGAAAACTAAGACAAAGTCTTGGAAACAGGAAGAGAGAAATAACACTTTGCCTATATAGAAAAACCAATTCAGATAATGGATTTCTTATCAGAGACCACGGAGGTCAGAAGGAAGTGGAATGTTTTTCAATTGCTGAAAGAGAAAAAGTGTCAACCCAGAATTCCATGTTCAGAGAAAATATCCTTAAGAATCAAGAGGAAATTGAGAAATTCTCAAATGAAGGAAAACTAAGAGATTTTGTCAGTAATAGATCTGCCCTAAAAGGATAGCCAAAGGAAGTTCTCTTGGTAGAAAGGAAATGATAAAGACTTTTGAGACATCAGGAAGGAAGAAAAAAAATGGAAAAAGTGAAAACATGGGTAAATGCAATAGACTTTACTTCTCTTGAGTTTTCTATTGATAAATTGTTTGACAGCTGAAGCAAAAATTATAACAGTGTCTAAAGTGATTCTTAATGTATATTGAGAAATTTCTTAAAGACAATAATGTTAGAAATGGGTCATGGCAAAGGGAAATAAAGAGAACTAAGATGCTGCACTTCACTTGAACTGGTAAAATGTTGACACCAGTAGATTGTAATAAGCTATGTATCTATAATATTACACCTAGAGCAATAACTAAAAATGCTATACAGAGAAATACATTCAAAAATACTATAGATAAATCAAAATGGAATTCTAAATAATGTTCAAAGAACCCAGAGGAAGTCAGGAAAGCTAAAACAGAGAAAACAAAACCTGGATAACAAACAGAAAACAAAAAAATGTCGGGCTTAAACCCTAACATAATAATAATTACATTAAATGAAAATGGTCTAAATACACGTGTTAAAAGATAGAGATTTACAGAGTAAATTTTAAAAATGACCAAATTATATGCTGTGTTCCAGAAACTCACTTCAAATATAACTACATATGTAAATTGAAAGTAAAAAATAGAAAAAACAAAAAAATATAGAAAAATATGTACCCTACAAATATTAATCAACAGAAAGCAGAAGTGGTGCCAAAATAATTCAATGGAGAAAAAATAGTCTTTTCAACAGTGACAGGACAGCTGGATATCCACATGAAAAAGAATTAAGTTCAACCCTTACCATAGAAAAAAATTAACTCAAAATGGATCAAAGACCTAAATATAAAAACTAAATCTGTAAAACTCTTAGAAGAAAACATAGGAGTAAATCCTCATGATTTCGGATTAGGCAATAGTTTCTTAGATTTGGCACCAAAAGCACAAGAAAAATTAGGTAAACTTGATTTCATGAAAATTTTAAAAACCTTTGTGCTTCAGAGCACACCAAAAGAAAGTGAAAAGACAACCGACAAAATGGGAGAAAACATTTGCAAATCATATATTTGATAAGGGACTAGTGTCCAGAATTAAAAGAAAAAAACTCTTACTAGTCAACAATAAAAAGAAGACCAAATTTTAAAATGGGCATAGGTATAAATAGGCGTTTCTCTAAAGGAGATATATAAATGACCAATAAGCACATGAAAAAGTGCTGAACATCATTAGTCATTAGGGAAATGCAAACCAAAACCATAATGAGATACCCCTTCACACCTGCTGATAGCTATAACCAAATGATAGATAACAGCAAATGTTGGTGAGGATATGGAGAAATCGGAACCCTATACATTACCACTGGAAATGAAAAATGGTGCAGCCACTTTGGAAAACTGTTTGGCAGTTCCTTAAAAAGTTAAACTTAGAGTTTCCATATGACCCAGCTATTCTACTCCTAGGTATATACCCAAGAGAAATTAAAACATATATCCACACAAAAACTTGTACACAGATGTTCATAGCAGCATTTTTCCATAATATCCAAAAAGTGGAAACAATCCAAATGTCCATCAATTGATAAACAAAATGTGGTATATCCATGCAATGAAATATTATTCAGCCATTAAAAGGAATGAAATATTGATACATGCTACAACATGGATGAACCTTGAAAACATTATGCTAAGTGAAAGAAACCAGACACAAAAGACTACATGTTGTATGACTCCATTAATATGAAATGATCAGAATAGGCAAATCTATAGAAACAGAAAGTAGATTAGTTGTTGCCAGGCCTTGGGGAAGGAGGAAATGTGTAGTCACTGTTAATAGATATAGGGTTTCTAACGGAGGTGATGAAAATACTCTGAAATTAGATAGTGTGATAGTTATACAACTATGAATATACTAGAAACCAATGAAGTATATACTCTAAAGGGTGAATTTTATAGTAGGTGAATTATATATCAATTTTAAAAACAATGTGAGAAGGAAAAAGGAAGCAGCAATGACTACATTACTGTCAGATAAAGTAGACACAATTGTCACAGATTTACTTATAATAGTCAAAAACTGGGAGCAACCAAAAACGTCTCAATACGTGAATGGTCAAACAAACTGTGGTTACATCCATACCATGGAATAATACTGAGCAATTAAAAGGAATGAACTATTGATGCACTCATGCACATATTGTACCGACATAAATTTCCTGGGTTTGATACTGTACTATATAGTTCAATAAGATGTAAATATTTGGGGAAACTGGATGAAGAGGACCCAGAACCTCTCTGTAATATCTTTGCAACTTCCTCTGAATCTATACTTATTTCAAGATAAAAAAAAAAAACAAAAAATCTTGTTATTTAGAAATTTCCTATCAACAGATGTTGATAGACCATGACACTTATAATCAATTACTTGAAAGTAGAAGCAAGAAAAAAAATAATACAGAGTCTAAGTTATAACAAGAATTACTGGTAAGAAAAAGATCATATCAAGCTTGATATTTAATTTTATTTAAACTTATATCAACATGAATAAGTGTATGTTGTTTGTATCTTTTAAATTAAGTCCTCAGTTTTCTTAAATGGAGTATAAGTTGGTTATTTTATAGATTGAGTTACTGAAATTAAAATCGTCAACACAAGATGTCACTAAATAAAAATAAGAAAAAAACTTGGTTGTTTTAAATTTTGAGCCTTGCTACATATGGTTAAGACAAAACTGAACAAAACATTTTATCAAGCGAATCGCTGTTTAACTGTGCAGTTAATGAAGTTCCAAATTTACATGAAAGCTGAATTGCGTTCAACTTCAATAATTTAGTTTTAATAACTAGTTCTGTCTTCACTAATTGGAACATTTAAGCTTTACTGCATTTGCTAATCGTGACTTAAATTTTGAAAGAGGTACACAAGAAAAGAACTATCGTGAAATCGAGTTAGAAATAACCAATAGTAAAATGTTATCATTCTGTATTATTTACAGTTCTCCAAACTAACTAATAGCTTTGAAAAACTGAGATTACACCAGATGAAACAAAATAAATTTCGACAAAAAGAAGTACCACACGTCAAAGAAGAAATACCCTTTGAACTGAGCAATTTGAACCAGAAATTAGAGGTGAGCTATATTTTCTTAGTTTCTCCCTGTGTATTGAGATGGGTTTTTGTTGTTGCTGTTGAGGGCTATTTGTCTCTAGTGTACACAATGACATGTACCGCTGTGGTAACAAACTCCATTAGAAATCAACTTCTCATTGAATATATTTTCTTAGTGCACCTTCCCTTCAGGCACTTAGTGAATTAAAACATCACTTCGATTTATACATCTTTTATGTATATCAGCATTTTTGGAGAGCAAAAAAAAAAGTTCAAAGGAACTGCAGATGTTGAGAGAAGTTGAAGGACATCCCGGGGGTCACTTAAAGCGAGTGTCTAGTAAATCTTTTAATGGCTGTTTAACTATTAGGTACTTAAATCCCAATGAAGCCTCATAGCAGTTTTCAGAACAGAGCTTGAAGTTTCAGGATCTTTTCTTTGAAGAGGTAGTGCCACTCCAATATAGCTACCCCATGTTACCCGGAAATTCTAAAATCTCAGTCCCTATAAAGGTTTACTATGACATAGATACACTTATTTTAATCCCCTTAACTTTCCAACCTTGGAAAAAGTAAACCAGCTATTTTTCTTCCCTGTGCCCTTGAGCATTCCTGCTACTGGTCACATAACAGCAAATAGATTCTAGTATGAATCCCTGTTCTCTAACCTTAGCTAAATTCCCAGCGCTGCTCAATCATTGTTTTTTAATTGACCTCAAGTTGACCCCTATCATGTTATCCCAGTCATTTTTTTTTTCACTGTTCTCAAGCCCTAAACCCCAGCTTCTCCCACCGTCAGCCAATGATTTCAGTTTCTTCTACTTTGTTAATAGGTAATGGTTCTGTACTTCCCAATCAACCAGGTAGAAACCCCTTAGGAATCTTTGATGTGTTCCTTTCTCTTACTCTCATATTCCAGCCCAGATTTGCCCCCTTTCCTTTGTCTAATGCCTCTTATCTCTGTCTTTCTCCTATCTAATTGTCCTTGCCCTGTTTCATACTTCTTCATCTTTATCATGACTCTTCAATTAAGTCCTTCTCAAACTTTTCCTCCAAAATATTTTTAAGAGCAGGAAAAAAAAAAAATCTGGAATCACAGTCCTAAAACCAGCCTATTGCAAGAACTTTGTTGGAAGTCTTTGGTTTTAGTTTTTAAATTCCTGCAAATTTTATATTGTACTGAATAATAAATGTACCTTCTTTTAAATACAAAATTACTACCACTGAGTAAGGTTGACCCTCTAGGAAAATGCACTGTGTATAACTCCCTGGCTCTTGCAGTGGTGTAACTCGACTGGCTTCTGAAATATTCTGGTCTCACAGAAGATGCCCAAAGACTGCGACATAATATACACGAGCTTTCACTGAAAATGCAGTTAAGTCACTGATGTTCCATTTGATTGACTTCTCATGGGGATTAGTGGGAGAATTACATTCATATAAATTGTTTGGACAAAGAAAAAGCCTTAAATTAAGTACTTTGTGTGTATACATTTTACATTTAGGGAGCTAAATATTTATATAAAATGTATCTCATGAAATTATAGTGGAAATTAGTAGCAAAGTATGACTTGATATGTTTGTACTTATACAAACATTTTTAAGCACACTATGTAGATACAGTTTAATCTATTTTATTACAGAAATGCTTCATGTACCTGTTTTTGCTTAGAAGCATCTGAAAAATTAATGTGTAGGAGATGGGCTGTTCCAGTTTTAGTCTACATCTAAGCATGTTTCTCCTTGGGGACAAACATTTATACACTGGTACAGCGATCGAGCAATGGGAAGCAGCTTGCTATAGTGGAAGAACCTGACAGTTTACAACTTAAAATAGGACCTGACTGACTCATTTATTTGCCCTGTGACCTTTAGACAAGCTGTTAACTTCACAGAGATTACAGTTTTCACCAATAAATCGGGGCTAAAAATATAAGTGACATTGTGGTTATGGAAGAAAAAAATATATGTGTGTGTATGTGTGTTTAGATGCACACTCAAGCATTTGGGGGTAAAAATACATGAAGTCTGGAAGTTGCCTTAAAATACTCCAACAAGAATGGGTGGAGCGATAGATGAAATATAGATGGACTGAGTTGACAGTAGTTAAGCTGGGTGAAGGGTATATGGGAGTTTGTTTTACTCTCTACTTTTATGTAAGTATGGACATTTTCATACTAAAAAGTTAAGACCATCTTGCAAGTGGAGGTTTGTAGAGTCCCTGACATACAGTAATCACTAAAGAAATGGTCATTCTACCTCTCAAGATTTAGTAGAGCGATTAAAAACTATATATAATAATATAGCTTCTGCTAGAAACTTTGATTTTAATGCCTCTGATCCACTCTCAAACTTCAAGACCCAGAAAAGGTTTCTAGCTGTGGAGAACGTACTCTGGAGGTTTAAGCAAGTGTACAGAGCCTCTGGAACTGGAGCCTGGGCCGACACCTCCAGTCTCTACAAAATCCTCATAAAGCTTTTCTCTGTCTTTGCACGGCCCCATGACTGCTGGAGATGTGCTTGCTTGTTTGCTGATCTTGAAACCAATACATCTGTAAGACCAAGGAAGCCAGGACTGTTATAAGGGCCAGCCTATATGTTTGTGACACACATTTTTAGCCTTGTTTGGCCTAATTTTTGGCCTCATTTCTACCTGTTGTAGAATTTGTAAGGAAGTGAGGCTGATGTTCCTGCCTCCTCCTAAAGCATGCTGGGAAATATTTACTGTCAAGATTGAGATTGTTGGGTGTTAAGTATTAATATCATTGAAAGATATGAACTGTGCAAGTCAACCTTGCCCACATTTTGACTTCTGACTCCAAATACTCCTTTCTAAATTAAACAGCAATTTTTTAATCCACCTTGTACTGATTTGAAGTGTACCTAGTTTTGTAAATTTGTCACTATTTCTGAAGACCCTGTTTTCATGTACCTAATTTTAAATTGTCAAATATCAGAATCAAAGTCAATAACTTTAAATGAACTGTGTCCATTTATCTTAATAAATATGGTCTATTTATCAGGGTATTATTATATATTTAAAACAGGGTCTATCTATATTTCTCCATCTTTCTTACCACCACTCAATTTCAGGTCACCTTTAATTACTATAAAAGCCTCCCAATTTATAGCCTTCTTTCAATGATTATTTTGGGACTTTTGGATTTATAAAATGAAGATTTCCCCAAATAGTCTTTAAAATCATTTCTCTATAGAAAATATGAAATGCCATATTCTCATTTTAAGCAAGTTGTAGCTTTCATTCTCTAAATTAGTATATTTATTTTCCAGCTAGCCAATCCAGTCATTTCAACCATCTTCAAAACATCGCCAATCTCTCTAGCCAAATGAACTCTTTTCCAATTGACGTATTATTGGGGATGGCTAAGATAATCATGGCATCATCTGCATGGCTTTTATGTGGCACTATTATTGTACTAATACTTCACAATTATTTACATGTACATTTCCCTACTTTATTTTATATATAAATTGATTTTTTCTTTCAAAAATTTGTTTCTTTTAATCATGAAATACTTCCAAATTCTCCTCTCTCCACAGTACCTGCTGGACACTAATACTACTAATACTACACTTAATACTACTGAGTTGATAATTGGAAACATCGGTGCATTCATGCCATGTATCTACATTCAGTAATATATCGCTATGGACTTAGTAGCTATAGAGTTTGTTTCCAACCACATTGTTTTCTTTGCAAAATTTAGTGAGAAATGTTTACATTTTTGGAAATATTAATACCATGCTTTTGTTTGTACATCCCTGTACATGGTGCCTGGCACTTTGTCATGCACTGTGAGCAATACAAAAGTAATGAAATACATAGTCCTTACCCTTAAGTTGCTTACAGCCTGGACAGAAAGATGAGATATGATGGCCAGCCCTAGGCAAAATTGAGAAGCAGTGAAGTTTTCTTTGGGATTCCCAAAGCCACATTCTTTCCTCTTATAAATTTGTGAACAGATAACCAGGCTCCATGAAGACACTACTTGAGCAAAACGGTGAAGAACTGAGAGCATGCTGTATCAAGGAGTTCTACCACTTCTTCTCCAGCTTAGCCCAGTTGGTACTGCCTAAAGGAGGCCTGAGATGGTTGTTCTGTCTGTTCTCAACAATGGGTCAATCTTGGCTTCACCTGGGATAACAGTTTTGAAAGCCACAGGGGACAAGGTCACTAAATCAGTCCAAGCCCCACCCCCTCAAAAACAAGGGAGCAGGTTTGGTGACTGAGTGTAAAGAATGAAAGGGAAAAAAACTTCTGGTGTCAGCTCAGGAAATAGAAAGGAAGTACTGGTTGATGCAAAAAATTGTTTGAAACTCTGCTATTTGTTATCAGTATTTGTTATAAAATTTGTTTATATTTTTAACAAACAAAATCCTTATTTTTAAAAAGATGCAGTAGAGGAACGATACTCCAATAAAAATAAAAATAAAATAGTGGATTCAATTCCATACTTTCCTAGCAAAAATTAGAAGATATATCTATTAGTAAATCCAAGATGAGTGATTTGATACTTTTTTGTTTTCCTAATGGGGAAAGAATGGATTTACTTTTTTTCTCAGAAGATGTACAAATGAAAGAAGCTCTGTTCATTGTGCTTTAAAATGAATAATTTTTTCAATTTATATTTCTCTCTCCACTTTTTAAAGGAATTTGGAGCAAAGTCAAGAGAATGGGACAAGCAGGAGATACTATATCAGACTCATCTGGTTTCTTTAGATGCTCAACAAAAAGTATTATCTGAGAAGTGTAATCAATTTCAGGTACATTATCTAATACTATCCTCTAAATCAGAATAAATTAGAGGTTAAATACTATTACTCTTTTTACCATTCAGCATGTAATCCTTCTACAGATACAAATGCCAACTAAGGGAAAATAACCAGAGTAGGTCCAACACTGGGTAGAGTTACAAGTGCATGAAATATCTGTAATGGTGACTTTAGTCTGTATGTCTCAGAAGGTGGTGCTATTAAAAGTCTCCATTGTTATTATGTCATTAAATAACATGTTTTTGCATGCCTATGAGCAAGTCATTTAGAAAGTCTTAAGATTGCTTGGTCCTGGCACTCTAGAACCTTACAGCCTAGACACAGATAATACATGTACAGGTTTACAGATAATTACTGACAAGAGAATGAAAAGGATACAAATCCTTTTGGAGGTCGAAGGAGTAAGAGAAAAATTTGGACTGAGATAGTCAGGAAACATCCTTCAGCAGGGGTGGGACTAGGCCTGGGCCTAGAAGAAGAATGGCTATACTTTGAGACAAGAGAGAATGTATTCCAGGTGGTGGAAATAACATGAGCAAAGTCACTGAGGCAAGAGAGCAAAAGGCAAATTCAGGGAATGGAAAGTGGGCCAATTGGCTAGAAGTCCATGTGGGAGGTGAAGGGGCAGTAGGCGGGAGGGAAGGCTGGCGAGTTGGATATTAGATTGTAATAAGCCTTAAAGGCTTACCTAAGGAAGTTTGAATTTTTATTAAAGCTGGTAAGAAACTTTTTTGTTTGATATATACTTATTTTTCATTCTTTCTTTAAGTTACTTGAATTATATGTTATACATGTTCCCTGAATTCAACAATACAAAATAATGTGATGTAAAACTGATAGCCTCATCCTCTATTTCATTCTTATCCATTTAATATAAACACTGTTAACAATTAGGTGTTTATCTTCACATACATTTTCTTTTGTTTGTACAGATATGTAAATATATGCTTGTGTGGAAATTGTATATTTTTCTTTTTTAAATTTTGCTTTTTTACTTAATAAGCCATGAATAGCCTTTTGAGTCACTACTTAATTAAAATATTTCAAAGTATATAGTGTATATATATCATATATACCATAGTATATCGCAGATGTACCATAATTCTTTCAATCATTTCCTTATTAACTAACACTCAGGTTGTTTCCAGTTTTCTGCTATTACAGTAGTGTAACAAATACCCTTGTATGTACATCTTTAAATACGAATACTTTCGTTTTGTTAAATAAAAATCCTAGAAATGATCGCTGAGCCAAAGGGTGTGTTCATTCAAAATTTTAATAAATAGCAGATTCCTTTCTTAAAAATGATAGTAATTTATAATTCATGAACAGGCAACAAGATTACCCCTACTCTCACCAGCATGGACTATCTGTCTTTTGATTTTTACTAACTTGATGGACTAATAGTAACCTTGACTTCATTTGCTTTACGTTTCTCTGACTACTTGTAAGGTTGAGCATCTCTTCTTGTGTTTCTCAGCCTTTTTCATTTCCTCTTCTGTGAATTGCCTGTGCATAAACTTTGCCCACTTTTCTTTTGTGTTGTTTGTCTTTTTCTTATTGATGTGTAGAAGTTTTTGTACATCAGAAACTACCCTTGTTATACATGTTGACAACTTTTTTGTACAATCCAGATTTTTTGTTTTATTTTGTTTATTTTTTGTCATAGAGACATTTTCAGCTATTATGTAATTGAATCTATGCTTTTTTTCATATCTTCTATATTTTCTTTTTTGCTGAATAAGAATTTCCTAGCAAAAGCCATCTGCTCTACTCTGCATCTTTGCTCTGAGGTTATACAGATATATTTTCTCTTTATGCCACCTGAAATTGAGGTTTTAGAATAAACCCAAGACTGAATTATGAAGGACAAAGCTTCATTATCTAATAATATATTTAAAGATTTTTTACTAATTCTTTTCTATCATTCTTGAACTTTATGTAAGCTTAAATATGATATTCTTCACTTAACTGACACAATTTTCGTATTTCTCAGAAACAGGCGCAAAGTTACCAAACTCCACTAAATAGTAAAAAACAGGGCATAGAAGAAGACAGCAGCTCTGAAATTCCTTGGATATGCGAACCAGATACCAGTTGTGAAACCAATGAAAGAGATGAGTTCATTATTGAAAAATTAAAATCAGCTGTGAGTGAAATAGCGTTAAGCAGGAATAAGTTACAAGATGAAAATCAGAAGCTCTTACAAGAACTGAAAATGTACCAAAGACAGTGCCAGGTAAAGATTTATTTGTTTTTCAACTGTTGTAGCCCATGAGTTGTACAAATGATGACTCAACAGCCATGTGGATTAGAAAGCTAATTTTTTATTACATATGTAAATCCAGCTCATATTTCCTCTTAATAAGTAATTCTTACTTGATGAGTAAATTCAGTATTTCCATGGGTACTTTTCCCCACTAGGTGCACTCGGGTTCTGCAGCGACGTGATAATAAATATTACCAGTGCAGTAGAACAGTGGTCTCTCACAGACCTCTCTTCCTAAAAGCCATGGCCCTTTAGCCACACCACACCCTCTGTCCCCAGTGTTCATTCTCTCTGACACTGTGCCTCTTCGCCTCTCAGGAATCCTGGGCTGGAGATCCAGGAAATGATTAAGGGTTTGACAATCTAATCACCTCCCTGAGAGGCATGAGGGTCACTCCCTGTGATTTATCACCATTAACCTTATCATAATCGTTTACCAAATAGGAGGTAACTCCACCTTGGTAGATGTGATGGATGGTTTTTCCAAGGATTAATTTTTTTCTTAACTCAAAAATCTATTTTTTGTCTCTCTCTTGGAACCGCTAAGAAGGTTATGCAGAATTCATCAAAATTGATCATTACCAATTTCTCGACTAAATATGTATTTCTTATTCATGGCTCTCCCAGTTACTTGAGACATTCTGTGGTTTTCTCTCCCATTCTAGGTCTTATCTCCCACCAGCAAACATTCAGCCTCTTTCTACTGATTCCTCTGTGTCAGTTGGCCCATTTCTTAGTTCCGCTCTATTCCCTCCTCAGGCTGAGGTCACCTTTCCAGGTCATTGCCTGAGCAGACTCCCACTTCTCTAAGATATTCCACCTCAGGCTCTTCTTCCCAGGGTCACTTCTTAGTGTTGGGCCGACTTCTCCTTCCCTCCTTCTGCCACATTGTATGTGAGATTACGTGTGGGATTCATCCTTTCACTTCTTTCTCTGCCAGCATCTATCTTCTGTGTTCCCCTGTCCCCACGTTGGGAAGGGGACAGAGCACAGGCTCCCAGCTTCTCCTATCCTGTGGCATTTCTACGAGAAGTACAGCTTCCCACCCCAAACTCCAGCTTTGTTTGGGGAGGGGGTGTTATTCCAATACAAATGAGAAAGCAGATGTACACAAACCAGGCTAAACCACAAATGCTAAACACTGAGAAAGTCATATATCTTCTAGAAACAGAAAAGTTATCCATGATGCTTTCTCTGGATTCACTAGAATGTAAGTGAGACGAGCCCCCCTCTTCTGCTCTAGAGCTTGTCCAGGTTCTAGTTTTCTAGTGTTTAGCTCGCCATCAGCCCACCAGTCCTGGTGGAGCTGGGTTTGCGTGACTGCTAGTTCTGACAGGCTCCCCTTCCTCCCAGGGGCTGCTTCCCCTTCATCCCCCTGGACAGGGGCCACGGGTCACACCTCTGGCCCTGATTTAAAGACGACTTAAATTTACATTTTGCAGCTGTCTTTATACTGCTAGAGGCTGCACCAGGATCACAAGGGTTCACTTGCAGGAAAAAAAAGCAAATTATTCTGGAGTATGTTTCACACACACACCAAAAAAATATATTATAGTTCTAATGAAAAGATTTTTGAGAAGTAATTTGCTTCAAAAACTTCAAGGTGTCTAAAAGCTAAGATTTCTACTTCCAGGAAAACACTAATTAATTTTGATGCAACTAGAAAAAAATGCTGAAAATGATGCTTTTGTTTGGCCTTTTCCCTGTTTTACTTCCAAATTTTACTTACGTTTCATTCTTTTGCTTTAGAATAAGTATCAATTATTTACTGCTTGATAGCTGATTGAGGGTTCAAACTCACTGCTTCTCTCAAACCATTAAGCAAATTTCTAACTAAACAGATGGGCCTCAAACTAGTTTTACAAAATGTATATTTTACCAAATGGGAATAATTAGAAATGAATAACCACTGTAACCAGTGCATGTATTTAGAAAGAAGTTTCTCTTCTCTTTTTGCAAAACTGTCATATGATGGTGTTCCACGTCTTGCACATGAATTAAAAAAGACAACCATTTCAGTCTGAATTACTGTCACTTATTGTATATAAAATTCTCTTTAGTTTACAACACACTGTACTGCCAGCTGCTTCTGAATTTTCACACGAATCACATCTTCTCACTTGTCTTTCCACAACCTTGAAATGTGTCAGCATAGCTATTAATTCCTTTGCGTATGTTTATTTACTGTGCTGCATTACTCACATTTTGAAAGTGTACAATATTTCCCATTGGCAGTTAATGACAGAAATACATTGTTCTGCATTTTTTTCTAATATCTATGCCCAAAAAATGGACCTTTTTTGTTTGCTTGCTAATGTGTCATTAAGGTACTAGAGCAGCACTGTCCAATAGAAATATAATGCAAACCACAAACGTAATTTAAACTTTTCTAGTAGCCACACTAAAAGAAGTAATACGAAATGGATGAAATTAATAGATAACAGTAATAAACTTTATGTAACACAACATATATCCAAAGAGTTATCATTTCAACATATAATCAATGTAAAAGATTATTAATGAGGGGCTTCCCTGGTGGCGCAGTGGTTGAGAGTCCGCCTGCCGATGCAGGAGACACGGGTTCGTGCCCTGGTCCGGGAAGATCCCACATGCCGCGGAGCGGCTGGGCCCGTGAGCCATGGCCGCTGAGCCTGCGCGTCCGGAGCCTGTGCTCTGCAACGGGAGAGGCCACAACAGTGAGAGGCCCGCGTACCGCGAAAAAAAAAAAAAAAAAAAAAAAAATTATTAATGAGGTATTTTACATTCCTTTTCATACTAAGTCTTCAAAATCTGGTGTGTATGTTACACTTACACATCTCAATTTGGATGTTTAGTATTCACCGGAAGTTCCCAATCTGTATTAAGATTTCATAAAATTTACAGTTAAAAAAGTAGAGATTTACATACCCAAGTTGTTCCAAGCAAACTTGAAAGTGTTCCAGTAACTGAATCAAGTACCAAAGAATCATTTTTCCTGAATATTTGCATCCACACTGACAAATAATTGATTTGACTTTTATACAAAAGCATGCTAATTTTAAATCACCTGATCTAAGTTAAATCACCAATTCTTGTGTCAACTCAGTATTATTAACATTGAATTCAAAGGGATACTACACAAGTCAAAAAACAACTCAATTTATCAATATCAACAAAGCTTCTTTTTTTGCACTTTCTAGTCAATTTTACATAATGTTGTCAATTATAATTAAAAACTTTCACATATTCCTTCATGTTAGAAAAACCTGTCAAATCATTATTATTGTAAGAGCTTCAATTCTAACATAAATTCTTCTACCTGTGCAGCTAGATCACAAATAAGCTTTTTTTTCCCTTAATGATATCTCCAAATGTCACTCTTTTTTTTTTGGCGGTACGTGGGCCTCTCACTGTTGTGGCCTCTCCCGTTGCGGAGCACAGGCTCCAGACGCGCAGGCTCAGTGGCCATGGCTCACGGGCCCAGCCTCTCCGTGGCACGTGGGATCCTCCCGGACCGGAGCACGAACCCGTGTCCCCTGCATCGGCAGGCAGACTCTCAACCACTGCGCCACCAGGGAAGCCCCAAATGTCTCTCTTTTAGGTATTATTTTCTAATGACAGTACACAAATAGACTCCATTGTTATCACATTTTACAGAATTCCATGGTGACACTACATTTCATTGTCCTGGAGTTAGAGCCCTTTTGTACCCCACCCCTTCCGCAAGTGAAGGCAGGCCCACTCTTCTACATGCAGGTTCATGTTAGATTGCTCCCTGGTAGTAAATCTGCAATGCAGGGAGCCGGGAGAGTGCCTTCCTCAATTGGGTAAAGTAATCGATGAAATTCACATCAAGTTAATTTGTCTTTCTATTTGCTAATCTATTGTTTCACATTTCTTTTGTTTATTTTGGAATTTTAACCTCATCTGAAAAGTCCCCGCTGTTTGAGACAAGGACTTTATCCAAACAAGTCTGTTAGGTCACCTATTTGAATATATTTTCATTCTTATTTCCAAATCAGCCAGGAATTTCTGGGGCTAAAGTATTGCAGCTAGGTCTTTTACTGAGCCCAGGTCTCTAGGTCTCCTGGAAAATAATACATTATATTTAAGGCTTTGGTAAAAAAAAAAAAATGAAAGTTTATCTGGGAATCCATATGTCCTATACTGTCTACATGATTATAATTCTAAGCTGTGAATTTTTGCATAAGAATTAATGAATAAGAAAACGTATGTCCACGTAAAAGCTTATACATGAATTTCATAACAGCATTATTCGTAATAGCTAAAAAAAGGAAATACCCAAACGTTCATCAATTGATGAATAAATAAAGTGGTATATCTATACAATTAAATATTATTAATAAAAAGGAATGAAGTACTGATACATGCTACAACATGGATGAACCTTGGAAGCGTTATGCCCAGAGAAAGAAACCAATCACAAAAGGCCACATGTCATATGATTCCATTTGTATGAATTGTGCAGAATAGGTAATTCCATAGAGACACAACATACGGTAGTGGTTGCCAGGGGTTGGAAGGAAGGGAAAATGAGGAGCGGTTGCTAACGGGTATGTGGTTTATTTTAGGAGTGATGAAACTGTTCTGGAGTTAGATAGTGGTGATGCTTGCACAACTTTGTGAATATTCTCAAATCCACCGAACTGTACACTTTAAGTGGGTGCATCTTATGGTATATGGATTATATTTGAATGAATCTATTATTGATATATAAAGCATTATTGAACAAATGATTTTTTGAAAATGTCAACAGTGGTTTCTTTACAGCCTTTATCAGCAGTGCCCTCAGAGCAACATCCCCCCCGCCCCATCTTTACCGATAAGCTACAGGTCTGCTTTACTTATTTTGCACGAAACAATTATTTTTGCGTCTTGAATGTTCTAACTGGACTAGTAGACAAAAGATCTGGATTTTTCCATTCCAGAATCTGCCAGTTATGAGCTATGTAACTTTGGACCAAGTCTGGCCCTCAATTTCCTCATCTATAAAAATGGCGATGGATTTGATGACTTGGGTCATCAAATATATTAATATGTATTTAATATTAATTACATTAATAAATGTTCATTTCTCTGTGTAATTGAGTGGAGGAGACCTGTTGATATGAAAGGACTCTTCCATTCCTCTCTCCCAGAGAACAGCCAAGTTCTGCTGGAGAAGATCACTCAACAGGTCATGGGCACAAACCTCAAATGAGTATCAACATTGCCAGGAGTCCTACTGTGTTGCTCCAAACAACTAACTCTCCCGTGCCCATTGAAGGCCATCTCAAACCTTCTCCACTCTCAAAAACCCCTCCCTTACCCCCACCTCCACCTCTCCTTCCACTGACCTGACATTGCCTTTTTCCTTCACAAGGAAAATAAAAGCCAACAGGTAGCCCCTCTCCTAGCTCCCCATTTCCAAATGCATATACGTGTCTCCATTCCATCTTCCTTCCTTCTTTCCTACTGCAGGAGCAGAGGGACTCTTTTGCTTTAGGCAGTTCTTTCACTTGTGCTTTGGGACCCACCTCACCTACCTTCTCAGGAACCTGACACTGTTAGTATTACCCCTTCTCTCTCCCAACTAGATCCTTCCCAACAGCTTCTAAACTTGCTCAAATCCCTGCTATTAGCCAAATAAAACACTGGGCTCACAGGATTGCTGGTATTTCTAGTTACCAGCTGAAGTAGGGCTACTATTGGGCAATAGTGGAACCGTAAACCATGGTTTATAATTCACTTTGTTGGCCAGCTTTGAAATTAGATTTTTCTTGGCTATTATCTTATTTAAATTGGGAATTATTTGCATTAATTCAAATTTTATGCATTGATATTTTATTCATACTTTTTATGTTTCCCTCTTTCATACAGTATGGCCATATTTGGATGCTTCTTTGTCTTTATCACTAGACTGTAAGCTCATGAGGACAGATCCTGTGACTGTATCCTCAGTGCTGAGCATAGAGTAAGAGCTCAGTAAATATTTGTTGAATAAATGAATGAAATTCTGTAAGACAGAGCCAGCAAAGGATTATATATCAGTTCATTGGAAATTAGGCTGCTTCATAGATGTTAAATATTTTTAAAAGTATTATACATCATGGTATCCAAATGTGAGGATTGAAATGTTTTGATGTTTTTATTTAGGCCATGGCAGCAGGACTCTCAGAGGTGAAAAGTGAGTTACAATCACGTGATGATCTCTTGAGAATTATAGAAATGGAACGATTGCAGTTGCACAGAGAATTATTAAAGCTAGGAGAGTGCCAAAGTGCTCCAGAAAATAAAAAAAGGTATATTTTTATATTCAGCAGCCAGAGAAAAACTATTCAAAACATCATGTTTGAATATTTTTAAGAGTTTTATATTTGAAACTAGAATTAAAAGTCAGTTTTATATTAACATGCTGTTAATTATTAGGTAATATTAAAAATAAAGTTAGTGGGGGCTTCCCTGGTGGCGCAGTGGTTGAGAGTCCGCCTGCCGATGCAGGGGACACGGGATCGTGCCCCGGTCGTGCACAGGTCCGCGGAGCGGCTGGGCCCGTGAGCCATGTCCGCTGAGCCTGCGTGTCCGGAGCCTGTGCTCTGCAACGGGAGAGGCCACAACAGTGAGAGGCCCGAATACCGCAAAAAAAAAAAAAGTTAGTGATTATTTTATCTTCAAAATCAGTATCTTTACTCACCTAGAAAATTATATCATGTTCTGATATGTGGATATTTATGTGTCATAATGAAGTCAGAGACTTTCTTAGAACTTTATTCTTCAGAATATCGTAAAAGCAATAGTATAGAGCTGGTATTTAATTATCAGTGTTGATACATAAGATTTATTCCATAGTTTTCAAATGTTTTTATTTTATTGGCCTTAAACCTGTTACTAACTTTTCGCTCATAAATGTTGTATTTATTTTGGCCTCCACGCTCACCACCGTGTCAGTTCCATTAGAGGTTTTGTTAGACCAGACTTTTTTTCCCTTTTTTAAAATCAGACAGATATTGTGTACTACATAACCACAAAGGAAATGGGACTTCAGAGGATTATTAAATGTTTATGTTTGTGAATAGACAGTTTGACTGTTCTAACTATTCACTGATGTTCTAATTCTCATTAGAACTTGAATCCTTCTCGTGTCAGTTCCATTAGAGGTTTTGTTAGACCAGACTTTTTTCCCCTTTTTTTTGTTTTTTGTTTTTTGTTTTTGGTTTTTTTTTTTTGGCAGTACGTGGGCCTCTCACCGTTGTGGCCTCTCCCGTTGCAGAGCACAGGCTCTAGATGCGCAGGCTCAGCGGCCATGGCTCACGGACCCAGCCGCTCCGCGGCATGTGGGATCTTCCCGGACCGGGGCACGAACCCGTGTCCCCTGCATCGGCAGGCGGACTCTCAACCACTGCGCCACCAGGGAAGCCCTTTTTTTCCCTTTTTTAAAATCAGACAGATATTGTGTACTACATAACCACAAAGGAAATGGGACTTCAGAGGATTATTAAATGTTTATGTTTGTGAATAGACAGTTTGACTGTTCTAACTATTCACTGATGTTCTAATTCTCATTAGAACTTGAATCCTTCATACATCTGAAGGCTAATGCCAGACCAATGATAGGACTTTAGAAACTGAATAGCTAAATGGTAAGGGATATTTTATTGAAGGATAATTACATTGTTTTAAAGGCAATAACTATTTCTTCAAAGTTGTGGGATCTGCTAGCATTTCTTTGAGATCTACACTTAACAACAAATGGCAAATTAAGATCCATAAAAATGACCTACTGTGCATCTAACCAGGGATGGTAGAATGCCTGTTAGCCAGTTAGCATTATAGAGTGCTCAAATATATAAGCTATATGTCATCACTACTGATCATTAATAAATCCATTGGAAATATATTATGTGCAAGGCACTGTCCCAGCGTGGTGAGTTGGTGAGAAATGTCTTCGCGCAAGGAATGTATATGCCTAAAAACGTAAGAAGTTTCCTACAAGAGCAAACCATTCAACCCATGTCTAGCTCTGGTTTGTGAAGAGCATTGTAGGTATTTTCTCTGGAACTTCCTCACAAGGCCAATGCTGAATTCCAGACATTGCCAACTGTCCTTCAATACATGATTTAATCTAAAATCTTGCAGTTATTCGCATATTTGGCTAATACGACTCTTCTGGTATGCCTGCTTGCCGTCTTCTATTTAAGTTGGTATATATTTTGGTCTCCAAGCTACATCTTTCTAATTTGGAGGATATTCTTCAGTTCTAGTATTCTGAGATTTGATGAAAAGATAGATATTTAACTTTTCACAGCTTCCATTGTATTTTAGACTTTGGGCAGGGTCTTCTCAGCCTTCATCTTTCCCACTGAAAGTTTCTAATTCTTTTAGTTTGTTCTCATATGAACATGATTCTATCCTCTTTATCGTTTTGGTTTTTTTTTTTTATTTAGACTCTGTTTTGTCTTTACAGCTCTATTAAGGTGAAGCAGCCAAGGCGACTGACTGTAGACACACAATAGCTTTATAATAGTAGCATTATAATGTCTTCATTCATTTTCAGAGCCTTTCTCCATAATGCTAAGATTTTGTTAGCTTTTTCTTTTCTCACTTATAGAAACACCTTGGACTGATATGTTCTGAGAGTTATAAAAATAATTTCTACATTCCCTTCTTACAAGCTAAATAATAGTTCCTTTATATTAGCATGATTATTGTTTTCTTCTTTGAACTTGTCCACATTAAAGCTTGACGTTTGTTCCATTCACTCACTGAAATTTATAAGATCATTATGAGGTTTTACCATTCAGTTCAGCATTCCACTCCCTGAATTGCTTAGGAAGAATTAAAAAAATAGGAAATTTCATTTTTCACCTTTTTAAAATCATAGCAAACAAGAGAAATTTAAGATTGATCCTGAAATAATGTTTTAGGAGAATATTGGATAAAACACTCACAATATATTACTGAGTGGGAAACAAAAGGGGACTGAAAAATAATGTGTTCAGTACATTCTAATTGTACAGGAAACATCTATGTTTTTATACACATATGCACAGGCAAAAAAGACAATTAATATACACAAAAATGCTGACAACAGTTTTTCCTAGATGACAATTTATCACAGTATATACTCTGATAAACTGTTTTCTACACTTAACACGTATATTTGATAATCAGAAAAAAAGCAGTCTAGTCCAGACATATGTACGTCAGGGATATCACTATTCATTTATACCTTTTAAAAGAGCCCTTTATTTTCCATCTTTACATTAGTTATTTCTCTATCATTACTCAGATTTTGTTGTGTTTGAATGTGTGGCTTAAGTTTTTGATTTGTGGAACTTTTTTAAAAGCTCTTTGGAAATCTAAAATTATGCTCACTTATAGGTGGGTACATTCCTCAAAACCCCAGACTCTACCAGGTTAGTCCAGCAACAGTGGAAAGCATGTTTCTTTCCTTGCCTGGTTATCTTTATTTTTCTGTTTTAATGTTTTTTTAATTTTACCAACCTCCCTGATGTGGAAGTGAACATTACCTGTTTCTAGTTCTCCAACCTTCCTTTGGAAATGGTACTTTTTATACTAGTTTCTGCCTTTCCTCTCTAGTGTCCATATATGGTTGCTATTCCATTTTATAAATTGAGTAGCCAAAAAATAGACATATTTGCACTCTCTCTGGGTAGCCTGTCAGATTTAATCATTTTGAATCACTTTTACAGAGTAGCGGCTCCCCTCGGACATCTCCTGACATAGTTCCTTTCCACGATGTAGAAGCAGGTCAGGTGTATTTTCTTTTTTAAACTGGCTCCCAAGCTATTTTATTATACCAAACAGTCTTTTCATCTTATCCAAAAATCTTATCTACATATGCAAATCCAGTATTCAGCCAATTTTTAATGTATAATTGAAATTCCATATTAATAACTAGGTTTTATTTTTTTCACTAAGACTATTTGCACTCAGTTAAATATGCAAATACTTATGGGACCTGAATGTATTAGAACTTGCCATTTCTGTAACTAGAAATGTTTCCAGCAGACTAATAATCTATCTCTGCATCCTATGATGGCCTAAATTAACAATATAATCATAACAATTTATCAAGTTAAGCTTAATTTTTACTCATTATAATTTGTAGACTTGAATCATCTTATTCACCATCTATTAAAGAATCAGAAAAACAACGGAAAGAGCTGTTTGCAGTGACCCCAGATCAACCAAATCATGAAAAAGAATTGAACAAGGTATGGCAAATAATGAGCTTTGTTCTTCCAGGCAGATCTGAAGTCTCTGAATACATAGGGGGAAAAACATCTTCCCTCTCACTCTGTTCTTCTTTTTTTTTTTTTTTGCGGTATGCGGGCCTCTCACTGTCGTGGCCTAGGCTCAGCAGCCATGGCTCACGGGCCCAGCCTCTCCGCGGCATGTGGGATCTTCCTGGACCAGGGCACGAACCCGTGTCCCCTGCATCGGCAGGCGGACTTTCAACCACTGCGCCACCAGGGAAGCCCCCACACTCCCTTCTTTTTCCTTCTGTGTTTTCTCCTAAGATAATAACCTACCGAGCTGCTAATTCTGACACTCTTCTGTGTGATGCTATAAGAAAGACAAACTTAGGTCATCACTCTGCTGCTGGGAGACTGCCCAGGAAACACAGAGGGCCTGTGGCTCGGTGCAGGGTAGCTGAGTGCAGGAAGTGTGAGAGCAGAGGCCTGCACTCAACCACACACTAGGTGCATGAGCTTTGGGAAGTTGCCTATGCGAGCTGCTTATGTTTCTCATTTCTAGGATGGGGGTGGGATAATTCGCCCTACCTCACAAGGTTGTGATGAGGATTAAACAAGCTTAAACAACTCTTGCCATGTGCCAGAAGCTGTTCTAAGGGCTTAACAAATCCTAATTCATGTATTCCTCACAACCATCTTATAAGGTAGGTACTAATACTATCCTCCTTTACACTTAAGGAAGCTAAGGCACAGAGAAGGTCAGTAATTTCCACCAATATTATATAAATAGTAAGTAGCAGTGGCCGGATTTGAATCCAGGCAATCTGGCTCCAGAATTCATACTCTTCCTTTAAGAGTGTGAATTCATACTCTTCCATTAAATCCATAAAATAATGCAAGTAAAGTGCTTAAAATGGGGCCTACCTAGCTCAGAGGAGGCACCTAATAGATGTTGGCTGCTATTGTTATTGGTGACACCCACATTTTGTCATTGAGCACCTAACATGTGCCAAGTACTCTGCCAGGAGCTAGGCAGCTACAAAAACTGTCTTCTCTTCATCCTCTCGTCAAATTCAATAGTGGCTTTCCCATGAGTTTCTCACGGCTGCTACCCACTTCTCTGGTCTTTCAGTTTAAGGATTACACAGAATATTCAATGCTGTATAGTCTAAACAATTGTTAAAAGCAGGAAAATACTGGATGTGGCTTTGAATTATCATCCAGTGCCCAGCAAAGTGCCTGACACACGATGAATGAAAATAAATATTTAGAGAACAAATTAATTAATATTAAGGCTGAAGTCTCCCATAATTGTATAGGGTCATAAATTCAGTTGTTTGTATAAATTAACCAAACATTTATTGAGTATCTAGTAGGACTGTTGCTGTACTGCTTATTTCTGTAGGAAATATAATAATGTAAAAGCCAAATCCCATCTCCTGAGGAATTGACTGTCAGGCAACTATTAAGTGTAGAAAAGGTGTTATGAATTAATTATCATTTTCCTTATATTTTTCACATAATCCCATGAAACTTATTTTACTGATATTTTAAAATATAACTTTAAAAACTGTTCTTGACTGGAGTCCCCAGTGAATACATTATGATAAAAGGTTGATTAAATCCTCCTAAAGTATAGTTACACCGTTCTTAACCTCATAGATTTAAGTAGAGTAATAAAACTTAGAAGGAATCTACTGATTTTGCAGTTTTGATGTGGAGGGAGAGACTGCAAGACACAAATCTCTTTACAGACTCTGGGAGACCTCTAGATAATGCATTGCTGTGCAGAAAAGGTAACAAATGAATTGTGTATAAATAGCTATAGTTTCTGGGAAGTGTTTGTAGAGAGCATTTTCATTCTCTTGTAATAAAACCAACAAGAGCCATGTATTATGAATCTTGCAAGTGTTTTATTTCTTTCTCTTTTGTCAATATAGAACGATTTTTAGTAACTTATTTTGTGATAAAATTGACATTTTTAATAAAGCCAAAAGTCATTTACAGCTAGGTAAATTAATCTCATTTAAAAAGAAATTTTGCAGTATAGCGTGTTTTAATATCTAAATGTTGTGAAAATAATGAAAATAGTTTACTCCTTCTTCATGATAATATATTCTTTTTTTCCCCACATTTTAAAAAATACCATTTTAAGAGAACATGTTAAACTACACCATGGGGATGCAATCAGCAAAATCCAAGTTGGGGCAAATGATAGAACAACCCCATTGTTCATCAAATAAATTATAAGAGAAAAAATTGGAGAGAGAAGATGGGAGATGTGTAATATTGTCCTGGGGTGAGGGTATTTGTACTTCAGTCTCCTAGTCTACGCTTCTGCTCTTAGGAGCTGGATAACTTAGACCCAGTCAGTTCCTTTCCCTATGAGCCTTTGTTTTTCCATTTTTTTAATGATGGAGTTAGACCATGTGATTTCTAAGGTTATGTCCAACTCTGAAATTCTAAAAATTTTAGTAAAAAGAATAGACTCAGATGAGAAATTGATGGTATAAAGCCTGAGGCTGGACCATGGTTGCCTTACTGACCTGAGAACTTTCCATGTTAGGTCATCCCACTCTGGCTTTTTTCCAATGTGGGAACCACATTCTAGGGCTATGCTCACAGAGGTTACATAGAACAATGGGTAAGGACCTGGAATCGGACTGCCTGTCACCAAGAATGTGACTGTGAACAGTTATGTATCTTAATTTTCTGCTCTGGAATATAGAGATTGTGGTGATTAAATAAGACGATGTATGCAGAGTACTCAGAACACACACACACACACGTGCACACACACATGCATGCACAAAGAGCGGCTTTAAAAAGATAGGTGCCAGGGGCTTCCCTGGTGGCGCAGTGGTTGAGTCCGCCTGCCGATGCAGAGGACATGGGTTCGTGCCCCGGTCCGGGAAGATCCCACGTGCCGCGGAGCGGCTGGGCCCATGAGCCATGGCCGCTGAGCCTGCGTGTCCGGAGCCTGTGCTCTGCAACGGGAGAGGCCACAACAGTGAGAGGCCCGCGTACCGGAAAAAAAAAAAGAAGATAGGTGCCAGTCTCAATGTGTGGACCATATTTAGATCTCAATTCAAATAAGCAAACCTGAAAACCATTCATTACACTTCTGATATAATTTTAAATTTGATAGTGCCTGGATATTGTATGATATCGCAGAATTGTTGTTAATATTTTTAAGACATTATAATGGTATTCTGGTTATGTTAGAAAAGAGAGAGAGCACACCGCTATTCTTTTAGAGATATAGATGTTTAAAGATGAAATGGAAAAAAAGTTTTTGAAGTAAGTTCCGAGGGGTAAATTCATATAAATCTCTTTGTGAATGGCCCCTCCTTAACTGTCCAGCCTTACTTCTCACAACGCGCCAAGTCCCAGCCACTCCAAACTCCTTTTGGTTCACTGAGTGTGCCTTCTCCCTCTGACCCCACTCCTTCACTGCATTCGTTGCCTGGGAGCTCACCTCCATCACTCTCTTCCATCTGGCTTCCATTCATCCTTCAGTATTCAGTGCGATGTCCCTTCCTCTGGGAATCCTATCCTGGCATCCCCAGGCTGGAGTAAGCCCTACTCCACTACATACTGCTGATATCAGTTGCTACACTGTGTTCTAACTGTTTATTTTCCTGTTTCCCCCGATGGACTGTGATTTTTTTTTTTTTTTTGAGGCCGGTAATTACATACTTTATCTCTGAACCTCAAGAATTAGAGAGAGTGAAAGATTTCTAGAAAGACGGGAGGAGGCTGGACTAAGACAGTGGTAGTAGGAATGGAAAGCAGAGGTGAGATTTAAGAGAGGTTGAAACAGAAGGGACAGAATTTGCTACCTGACTTGATTTGGGAGGATGAGGGACGGGAGGAGTCCAGGGTGATCCAGAGGTTTCTACCGTGGAAGGTTTAGCTAAAGTTAAGAATATGAGACTCCACCGGCTTAAGAAATGTAGGTGTTGCTTTTTGATGGACACTTTAAGTTTGAAATTTATTGTAGCAAGATTCTAAAAAACATAGTGTTCAGTCGCAAATAGTACAGCATGATTTAGTCCCAAAAAGCACTGAATTTAGATCCAACAGTCCTAAGTTCTAGACCTAACTCTGCCAGTTAATAGTTTTATGAATTTGAGCAGGTCACTTAACCTCTCTTAGCCAATTATTTCCTCCCTAAAAAATGGTTCATCAGCCTCTGCGCTGTGGGTCCAGAGCTCTTCCATGGCACCAAGTCCGGGGTGGTGGTTTAATGGGTATCAAGTAAGTTACACGAGATGAGTGAGTTCCACAGTCTGCTGTACAACACAGTGCAACAGTAAACAATAAGGTATTGTGCACTTAAAAATGTGTTAAGAAGGTAGAGCTTGAGTTAAGTATTCTTACCACACGTACACAAAATTAAAACAACAAAGGGACACAAAGAAACTTTTAGGGGTAATGGTCATGTTTATTTTCTTGATTATGGTGATAGTAACACAAGTGTTTGTCCAAACTCACCAAATTTTATCCACGAACTATGTACAGTTTTTGTATAGCAATTATACCTCAATGAAGCTGGGGGGAAAGTGCTTGATAATACTTTCCTCACCTTCCTGTCAAAGTCGTCATTAAAGTGGTATCAGTAGTTGGTGAGGACTTATATACAATAGAAAATAGAAGTGAAAACAAAATTTTGAAATTGGAAGGAAAAAGTAAATGAACCATTATTGTAAGTATCTTTTTCATTTAGCATTGATCAGAAAAGGAGGGTAAAGTGAGGTCTGGCTAAGTTTTAAGATAGGATGGGAAGACCGAACATGGCTAATAAAACCTTTCAGCTGCTGTATAAAGGATTTGTTACTATTTTCTGGAAAACAGCTGCTGCAGATAAGAAGCCAACCCTGTCAGGAGGAAGAGTACCATAGCTCTGAGCAGGAAAGAATGAGGAATGAAATCTCTGACCTAACAGAGGAGCTTCATCAGAAGGAAATCACTATAGCAACTATCATGAAGAAAGCTGCATTTCTGGAAAGACGGTTAAAAATGGAGTTAGAAATAAAAGAGAAAATGTTGGTGAAACAACAGGTATGCAAGCGGCAGGAAGCACCTGTCCAGGTCACTCTTGCTCAGTGCAAATAGTCGCCTTCCTTATTGATTAATAAAAGGGTTGTATTTCTTGTATTGTTTCTGAGACTAACAGCACAGGAATGCTTTGTGGAGTCACATAAAACCTTGGTGAGATAATGCAAAGTGTCATCAAACAAGAACCAGGGAAACAAGTGACAGCACAAGAAAATTTCTTTAAATCTCATGCTAACATTTTCTAGTGACCCATATTCTGATCACCTCCCACAGCATGCTCTGGTCAAAGGTTTCTTCCTGAATTTGTTTTCCATAGTTCTCTTCTATTAACATTTGTATCTTAAAAAAAGCTTCTACTCCAGTTTTTCTTGGACATTTCATACCTTTATTTTAGAGTTTTGAAAAATGGACATGAAACACAAAGATTAGTTCATATTTACTGAACATTCACTCAATGCGTAGCGTGGTTCATGGGGAAAAACAGCCATTATAACGTTCTACTGTTAAAATACTGCAAGTGACTTCTAAGTCTTCCCTCCCTCCCTCCCCTCCTATTCATTTTGGAATTCCCTCAGTCCCATACTCATCATCAAATTGGTGGCCTGCTACTGAAAGTATAGGGTTTCTCAGTGTTTTTACCCCAAATATAGAGGGATTTTTAAATTTTATTTTATTTATTCATTTTTATACAGCAAGTTCTTATTTGTTAGCTATTTTATACATATCAGTGTATATATGTCAATCCCAATCTCCCAATTCATCTCACCACCAAATAGGGTTTTTGAGAGCACCATTCAATAATTTTCTAGGCATATGAGGGTTACTTCATAAATAACAGGGCTATTTCAATCCTGAATATTGTAAAAACAAGAAAAGATTCTGCCTTTGCCCAATTATAAGCTTTAAACTGTGATTAATTTGTATAATATTACAGGAAAACAGCATAGATAGGACAATAGCATTGGTTGCACCTGTAAAGGAAATGATATTTTTACAGGTGTTAACAGTGATCTGGGTAGTTGGATCATGAATGATTTTTATTTTCACCTTTACATTCTTCTATATTTTTAGATTTTTGTCAAGGAGAATATATTTTGTAATTTACAAAAGTAAACCTTTTTAAGGGAAGTGTTTTATATGGAAATGAGCCCTAGGTAAATAAAAGGGCAAATGCTATGTCTAAGCGCTCTTAAGTAGAAGAAATTAGGGGAAAAAATAAATGAGGAGACAAAATGAAGTTGTCACAAAAAAGAAGGAAATTTGGCAGAAGTATCAAGAAGAACAAAATTAAACATGAAATCATATTTGCATACTGTAAAAATTAATCAGGTCATGAACAAATTTAATGGACACTATTATTCAAGCATGTTTTTAAAACTGTAATTTTTCTGATGGTAATTTGCATACCATAAAAAAATAGAAGTGAGAAATGGAATTTTGGAATAGAAAAGTATAATGAATCATTATTGTAAGTATCTATTTTTAATTTAGCACCAATCAGAAAAGGAGGGTAAAATGGGGCCTGCTAAAGATCTGAGAACTGAATGAAAATACCTGATTTATGATGATCCTGCCTAAGAAGTGTTTCCCTTCACTACACTTTGAAAATATTTACATTAACAAAATAAAATTAATTTTCATAGAATTGTGAACTTTTATTATGAATTTTACATTCACTTTTAACTACTAATCTCCTTTCAGGTCTCAGATAAGAGAGATAAAGCTGTCAGAACTGAAAACACACACCTGAAAGGCATGATGGGAGATTTAGACCCTGGACGGTACATGGTAATATGCTGAAATCATTCAGTAACTTGAACAGAGAGATTACTTAGTTGGTCAGGATTTACCCAGACATTCTTTACTGAATGCTTCCCACATGTCAGGCATGCAGGAGATGGGGTGGCAAATTATCTTGCACTTAGATTGAATTTACTTTTATCCTCAGGCTAGAACATGTGAATTTCTAGTTTTCTACCTTGTTCTTTTCTTGCGTTGGGCTCAATTCTGATCATTTCCTCAAACACACTACTTCCTTGCTTTTGCTCTTGCTGTTGCCTCTGGAATCCTACATCCTACATGGCCTGACTCATGTGTCAACTTTCCCCTTGATGAAGCTGCTCCTGAAACTCCAGTCAGAATAAATCATTCCATCTACACTTGGTTTGTATTTTGGGTCCAACTTGTTTCATAGCTTATCACTTCCCCACTGGATGGTGAACAAAGACTGTGCCTCACTAATGTGTGTGTCAAGAGTACCTCCCAGCGTCAGGAGTATAGACGGTGTTCAGTGAATGCTGGTTGAATAAATAGGATGGATCAGCGAATGATTGAGGACTGACCGTGTGGTTTCAAGCAGTGTCTTTACAGGTTTACACAAGGCAACTTAAACAGGTTCTGTGCCTTTCATTTCAAATGTTTAATATAACAGTTGAGGGTTGGTTTTTTACATGTAAAATAGAAGAACTTTTATTTATTGAACTAATGAAATACCATTGTTACTTGTCTACCATTTATTTGCTCTGAGTGAAAATTCTGAGATAAAATAATTTTCTGCCATGCAGGGAATGGAGGGAATCGAGTACGGCAGTCGCTTAACCTGGCCTCATGTTCCTCAGCTGTAAAGTGAGGAAGTTGGATCGGGCATTTTCCAAGGTCCTTTCTTAAGCCAGGATACTGTATTTCTTTTTTTGTCAGTATTTTATTTTTGCTTTTTTAATTGAAGTATAGTTGATTTACAATATTATATAAGTTACAGGTATACTACATAGTGACTCACAATTTTAAAGGTTATACACGATTTATAGTTATAAAATATTGGCTATAGTCCCTGTATTATACAATATATCCTCATAGTTTATTTTATACATGATAGTTTGTACCTCTTAATCCCCTAGCCCTATCTCTATATCTGTGAATCTCTTTCTTTTTTGTTATGTTCACCAGTTTGTTGTATTTTTTAGATTATACATATAAGTGATATCATACAGTATTTGTCTTTCTCTGACTTATTTCACTTAGCATAATACCCTCCAAGTCCATCCATGTTGTTGCACATGGCAAAATTTCATTCTTTTTTATGGCTGAGTAGTACTCCATTGTGTGTGTGTGTGTGTGTGTGTGTGTGTGTGTGTGTACCACATCATCTTTATCCATTCATCTGTTGGTGGACACTTAGGTTGCTTCTGTATCTTGGCAATTGTAAATAATGCTGCTGTGAACATTGGGGTGCATATATCTTTTTGAATCAGTGTTTTTTGTTTTTCTCAGATACATACCCGTGAATGAAATTGCTGGGTCATATGGTATTTCTATTTTTAGTTTTCTGAAAAACCTCCATACTGTTTTCCACAGTGACTGCACCAATTTACATTCCCATCAACAGTGTGTGACAGTTCCTTTTCTCCACATTCTCACCAACATTTGTTATTTGTGTTCTTTTTGATGAGAGCCATTCCAACAGGTGTGAGGTGATATCTCATTGTGGTTTTAATTTGCATTTCTCTGATGATTAAGAATGTTGAGCATTTTTTCATGTGCCTGTTGGCCATCTGAATGTCCTCGTTGGAAAAATGTCTATTCAGTTCTTCTGCCTATTTTTTAATCGGGTTGTTTGTTTTTTTGATGTTGAGTGTATGAGCTATTTTTGATATTAACCCTTATTGGTCATATCATTTGCAAATATTTTCTCCCATTCAGTAGGTTGTCTTCTCATTTTGTTGATGGTTTCCTTTGTTATGCAAAAGCTTTTAAGTTTAATTAGGTCTCATTTGTGTTTTTTTTGCTTTTATTTCCTTTGCTTTAGGAGACAGATCCAGAAAAATATTGCTACAATTTATGTCAAAGCGTGTTCTGCCTATGATGATACTATATTTCTGTGATAGTATGTCCTTGTTCTCCTAATAGTCTGTATTCTAGCATCAAAGAATAGAAGCATTCTGCATTCTTCTTTCGGCCTTGTTATGGATCCTGTGATTGGAGTATAAATGGATAAAAAGTAAAGTATGTGTGATTTCCCTGTCTGTTACAGAAAATCTGTTTAACACAAGGACTTTTTTTTCTAAACTGGACACACGAAAACGTTATTTAGAATCCTGCCCTCATCTGTGTCTTTTTCTCTCTCAAATATATGGTTTTTATGTTAATTTTTTACATTTCAATCTGGATTTTTTTTTTTTTTTTTTTGCGGTACACGGGCCTCTCACTGTTGTGGCCTCTCTCGTTGCAGAGCACAGGCTCCGGACGCGCAGGCTCAGCGGCCATGGCTCACGGGCCCAGCCGCTCTGCGGCATGTGGGATCTTCCCGGACTGGGGCACGAACCCGTGTCCGCTGCATCGGCAGGTGGACTCTCAACCACTGCGCCACCAGGGAAGCCCCCATTCTGGATGTTTTTAGTTGTGCATTCACAACTAAAACTAAAAAAGCTGTGTATTCACAGTTCGTCACAGCCCCCAACTAAGCCTGCTTCACTCTGGCTCCTGTAGGCATTTGGCTTTGTTCATTTATTGGTTTTCATTTTTTCAAGAAATAAAACACGTGAAGATGTGTAAAGAAGAAGCTAATTATCTCTGCTCCTATCCCCAATCCCAGTTTGGACTCCAGAGATATTCAGTGCTAACCAGCTAGTGTGTAGCCTTCTTTAACTTTTTCCTTGCTGGTGTACGCACTTAGGAGGGATGAGCTGAGTGTTGTTTTACAGAAATACATGTGTAATATATACATTATTCTAAACTGCCTTTTGACTATGTATCACGGACATCTCTACAAGTCAGGAGAGAAACACCTTTTTATTTTTCTTAATTTCTTAGAAAAAATAAATGTATATATAGTCATGTAAGGTATATACAAATTTTAATGAATTGAAGAGTAACTTACACACTAGTGATTTTAGTGCAGTCTCTCTTTTTCTCTTGCTTCTCCCCTTCCCCTTTCCTCCATTTCTCTAGCCACCTCATAACCCATCCACCAGATAGCACGTTAACTATTCAGTATGTATCATTTTGTGTTTTCTCATATATGTTTGTGTGTGTGTGTAGTTATATACCTATTTAGTGGTTTTAATTTTTTTTTTTAAATGGTTTCGATTTTACACACTTCTCTGTGTCTTGTATCCTCTGCAGATCCTATGTCAACAAGTTTAGGTCTTATTTGATTGTATAGAGTAGCTTAATAATATCCCATGATGTGAATGTATCAAAAGTTATTCAGCTATTTTTTCAGAATTATGGTTGATCCTTGAATAACGCAGGGGTCAAGGGTGCTGACTCCATGCAGTCAAAAGTCTGTACATAACTTTATAGTCAGCCCTTCTGCATATCTGAGGATTCAACCAACTGTGGGTCTTGTAGTACTGTGGTACGTATTTAGTGAAAAAAATCCATGTATAGTGGGCCCACACAGTTCAAACCCCTGTTGTTCAAGGGTCAACTGTAATTCATTCATAATTAATAACTGTTTCTAGATTTTTACACAGATACACAATACTGTCAAAATCATCCTTGTACATACATCTCGGAATAGCTTTCTGAGAATGGAATTGCCGATTCAAAGAATATGTTTTAATTTTAAAATATTTGTTGAATCATATTTCTGCCATCTCTGTATGAGAGTACCCTTTTCTTTCATCCTTAGTGGCAATAACAGGTGTTATTGCTGTTTTATATTTTTGTCAGTCTGATGGGTGTAAAGTGATATCTCAGTAGTAGTGTAATTTGCATTTCCCTGACTACAGTAAGCATATTTTTGTGTATTTATTGACAATGTACTATAAATTAGTTATATTCTTTGCTCGTTTTTCTCGAGCAAAGCTCAAGCTCATTTTCTTTGGGCAATCTTGTCAATTTATAACAGCGTTTTTCTAAAGTTGTTGTTTCTAATTTTATTTATGATATCTTTTTATCATACAAAAAAATTTTAACTTTTATTTGTCAAACATGTACATCCTTTTGTTTATAGCATCTGAATTTCCTTCCTTGTGTAACATGGTTCTCCCAACTTCTAGACAATACATATAGTTTATTCAAAGATTTTTATATTCTTCATCTAAGTCTTTAATCCATTTGAATTACACTTTTGCGTGTGATATAAAACAGGGATCCGATTTAAATTTTTATATAAATATTAAGCTCAATTAATCCAGTTTCTCCTGATAATTTCCTGTTGGATTCTATTTGGAATTGAATTAAGTTTATATATTATCTTTGAAAGAATTGGCATTTTTATAATAGTAAAATTTGCCATCCAAGAATATGGCATGGCTTTCCATTTCTTCATCTCTTATTTTATGCTCTTCAATAAGACCTTACAATCATCTTTGTATAAATTCTGTGCCTTTCTTTTTAAATTTGTTCTCAAGCATTTTATAATTCTTGTCACTATTGTAAGTAGAATATTTTCCTTTTTCCATATCTAAAAACTTACTGCTAATATAGAAAAAAAAGCCAAATTATCTTTTAATTTTAGTAGGCATTTTACTAGAGATTCTTAAGTTTTTTGAGATATGCAGTTGTCTCAACAAAAATAGCTGTATCTCTTCCTTTCTCCTGTTCATATCAGTAATTTTTGTCATATTGAACTTGCTAGCACTTCCAAGAGAATATTAAATAATAATAGTGATTGTTGACAAATTTGTCTAATTGATGAAATTGTTTTAGAGTTTTACTGTTTAGGATAATATTTATTCTTGACTTATGGTCTTTATTTTGTCTTTCTATTCCTAATTAGGGTTTTTAAGATTTGCTGCCGGTTTTATCAAATGCCTTTTCAGCATATGTGACATCATGTAGTTTTTGTCCATTAATTTGTCGATGTGTAATAGACTATGATTGACAGATTTGCTGATATTGATCCACCTTTGAATTCCTGGAATAAACCTTCTTGGTCATTGTATTCACTTTCTAGTGCTGTCATAACAAAGTACCACAAAGGCTTAAAACAATAGAAACTGTTGTATAGTTCTGGAAGCTAGAAGTCTAAAATCAAGGTGTCAACAGGGCCATGCTCCCTCTGAAACCTGTGTGGGAGGATTCATCCTTGCCTGTTTATAGCCTCTAGTGATTTGCCAACAATCTTTGGCAATCCTTGGATTGTAGATGCATCACTCCAATGCTTTGTCTTCACATGGCCATCTTCTTTCTGTTTCTTCATATCATCTTCCCTCTATGCATGTCTTTCCCGGTGTCCACATTTCCCTTTTTTATAGAATACCTGTCATATTGGATTAGGGTCCACCCTAATGACCTCATTTTTTATTTGATTACCTCAGTAAAGATCCTGTTTACAAGTAAAGTCCCATTCTACGGCATTAATAATGGTTAGGACTTCAACATATCACAGTCATACTCTAACAGTTTTGATATATTTCTGGATTCTATGTGGTAATATTTTATTTAGAAATTAAGATGTGTGTGTATAAATGAGATTTGTGTATAGTTCTCTTTTTTCTTGTAATACAGTTATGCTGGCTTTATAACATAAATTGGGGGCTTTCCATATTTATGAGCAGTCTAGCATGGTTTAAATAATATTGGAATTACAGTTCTTTAAAGGTTAGAAGGAGCTTAGCTATGAAACTGTCTGGACGTTGAACCAGTGAAGATAAACCATAATGGAAAAGAATATAAAAAAGAATGTATATATATGTAACTGAAGTTTCAGCGAAGTAGATTTTCAATTACCTTTCTATTCTCTTTCAGGGTACCTGGTATATTCAAATTTCACTTCTTCTTAGGTTGTTTGTGGTCATTTTTATTTTTCTAGGAAATCTTTACCCATTCCAGTATGTTTCCTTGTTACCAAAGGGAGTAATATCCTAAAGTTCTTTGCATCTCTTCTATATTTTGTATTTGTTTCCTTTCTTAATTCTAGGTTTGTATAGTTTAACTCTCTCTCTTTTTTAAGTCTGGCACACAGAATCATTGCTTATTTTATTAGTATTAAAAGTATTGACTTTGGATTTGTTATTAGTTATTCTTCCTAATTTCATTATTACTGTCTTTTATTAATTTCCTCTTCCTGATTTGTTTTGTTGTACTTTGTCTAATATCTTAAGATAAATACTGAATTTCTTAATTTTATATCTTTTTCTTTAATTGTAAGGGTTTTTAAAGCTCTATGTGTTCCTCTGGATATAGCTTTTGCTGCATCCCATCAATTTTGCTGTGAAATGTTTTCCTATATGTTTCTCTTCAAATGCACTCTGCCAGTCATAGAGTGGGCTTGGTCTCTGAGAACTGGACGATCAGGCACACCCAAGAGGGCTAATATGACCCAGCCAAGCCCCTCCTAGGTTACGTGGCCCTGCTTGCTCTGAGGGAAGGATTCTAACAGTTTTGATATATTTCTGGATTCTATGTGGTAATATTTTATTTAGAAATTAAGATGTGTGTGTATAAATGAGATTTGTGTATAGTTCTCTTTTTTCTTGCTTGTTATACAGTTATGCTGGCTTTATAACATAAATTGGGGGCTTTCCATATTTATGAGCAGTCTAGCATGGTTTAAATAATATTGGAATTACAGTTCTTTAAAGGTTAGAAGGAGCTTAGCTATGAAACTGTCTGGACGTTGAACCAGTGAAGATAAACCATAATGGAAAAGAATATAAAAAAGAATGTATATATATGTAACTGAAGTTTCAGCGAAGTAGATTTTCAATTACCTTTCTATTCTCTTTCAGGGTACCTGGTATATTCAAATTTCACTTCTTCTTAGGTTGTTTGTGGTCATTTTTATTTTTCTAGGAAATCTTTACCCATTCCAGTATGTTTCCTTGTTACCAAAGGGAGTAATATCCTAAAGTTCTTTGCATCTCTTCTATATTTTGTATTTGTTTCCTTTCTTAATTCTAGGTTTGTATAGTTTAACTCTCTCTCTTTTTTAAGTCTGGCACACAGAATCATTGCTTATTTTATTAGTATTAAAAGTATTGACTTTGGATTTGTTATTAGTTATTCTTCCTAATTTCATTATTACTGTCTTTTATTAATTTCCTCTTCCTGATTTGTTTTGTTGTACTTTGTCTAATATCTTAAGATAAATACTGAATTTCTTAATTTTATATCTTTTTCTTTAATTGTAAGGGTTTTTAAAGCTCTATGTGTTCCTCTGGATATAGCTTTTGCTGCATCCCATCAATTTTGCTGTGAAATGTTTTCCTATATGTTTCTCTTCAAATGCACTCTGCCAGTCATAGAGTGGGCTTGGTCTCTGAGAACTGGACGATCAGGCACACCCAAGAGGGCTAATATGACCCAGCCAAGCCCCTCCTAGGTTACGTGGCCCTGCTTGCTCTGAGGGAAGGAAGGAGTCTTCACCAGCTTTCCCTGACAGGAGCCTCACTCACTTGGCTCAGGAGCAAAAGGTTAGAAGTAAACATGGTACAGGGGAGATGCAGCAAGATGCCAACTTCTAAGTCTCCCTCACTCCTCAAAACAAGAATATTAGAAAATATATATCCCACAGAGAAGTTAGCACTCAAGTTTTAATGAAGTTAGTCAGTTTCACATTGGTTTCTTAAAGCTTTCTTTTGTTCCCCCCTAGATTTATTAAGGTGTAATTGACAAGTAAAATTGTATATATTTAAAGTATACAATGTGACGATTTGATGTATATATACATTGTGAAATGATTACCACAAATTATTTAACACATCCTTCACTCACATAGTTACCATTTGTGTGTGTACGTGGTAAGAACACTTAAGATCTACTCTCTTTGCTAATTCTCAGTGTACAATACAGTATTATTAACTATAGTCATTATGCTGTACATTAGATCTCCTGAACTTTTTCACCTTATAAATGAAAGTTTGTATTCTTTGATTCAACATCTGCTCATTCCACCCCCCCACCCAGATAGCCCCTGGCAACCACCATTCTACTCTCTGCTTCTATCAGTTTGACTTTTTAAAGAAATTCCACATATAACTGCAATCATACAGCATTTGTTTTTCTCTGTCTGGATCATGTCACTTAGCATAATGTCCTCCAGGTTCACCCATGTTGTCACAAATGGCAGGATTTCCTTCTTTTCATGGCTGAATAATATTCCATTATGTGGAATTTTCTGTATCCATTCATCCATTCATAGACACTTAGGTTGTTTCCATATTTTAGCTATTGTGAACAATGCTGCAATGAACATGGGAGTGCAGATATCTCTTCAAAATACTGATTTCATTTCCTTTAGATATATACCCAGATGTGGGATTGCTGGGTCATATGGTAGTTCTATTTTTAATTTTTTCAGGAACCTCCGTACAGTTTTCCATAGTGGCTTCTCCACTTTATATTCCCATCAGCAGTGTACAAGAGTTCTCTTTGCTCCACATTCTCACCAACACTTGTTATCTTTTGCCATTTTGATACTAGCCATCCTAACAGGTGTGAGGTGATATCTCATTGCGGTTTCGATTTGCATTTCCTTGATGATTAGTGATGTTAATAACTTTTTCATGTGTCTCTTGCCATTTGTATGTCTTCTTTAGAAAAATGTCTATTCAGGCCCTTTGCCCAATTTTTATTGTTCGTGTTTTTGCTGTTAAGTTGAATGAGTTTGTTATATATTGTGGAAATTAACCCCTTTTCATATATATGGTTGGCAAATATTTTCTCCCATTCCATAGGTTGCCTCTTCACTCTGTTGATTGTTTCCTTTGCCGTGCAGGAAGCTTTTCAGTTTGGTGTAGTCCCACTTGTCTATTCTTGCTTTTGTTGCCTGTGCTTTTGGTATTATATCCAAAATATCATTGCCAGGGCCCATGTTAAACAGCTGTTTCCCTTGTGTTTTCTTCTAAGAGTTTTACAGCTTCAGGTTTTACATTTAAGTCTTTAATCTATTTTGAGTTAGTTTTTGTGAGTAGTCTACGATAGAGGTCTAGTTTCATTTGTTTGCTTGTGAACGTCTAGTTTTCCCAACAACACTTATTGAAAAGACCATCCTTTCCCCATGGTGTGTTCTTGGTGCCCTTGTCAAAGATTAGTTGACTATACATGTATGGGTTTATTTCTGGGTTCTCTATTCTGTTCTGTATTTATCACATGCCACAATCACCACAGAATGTTTTCATTCATTCTATAAATACTTATTGAATGTCTGCTATGTGTCAGGCAGTATGTTAGGATTGTAAGTCAGACTACATCCTTGAATTCATGGAGCTTAATATTAGTGGAAGGAGACATACATTAGTGGATACAGACAATTAACTAGATAGTTATGCTAAAGAGTGATAGGAAATTGCAGAGTGCGGGGGGCTGTATAGGGGTTACCTAACCCAGTATTGGGAATCAGAAAAGGCATCTGAGGAATAATTAGCCAGACAGAGTAGTGGGAATGAGTCATGATAAGGTAATATAATGAACAGAGACTAGAGATAAAAAGTCAGGGAGACTGGTAGAACTGTATAACAACAAAGAGCTGCTGTTCATTGGGTGTTTACTACATGCCTTGCCCTCTGCCGAATACTTTACATACATTAGTGTCTACATCCTTATACCGTGTGTGTAGGGTAGGTATTATTATCCCCATTTCACAGAAAAAGAAATGAAATCTTTAAGTTTTTAAGTAATTTGCCCAAGATCACATAGCTTGTAAGTAATTTGCCCAAGATCACATAGCTTGATAACTTCAAGTGCATGATATTAACTGTTATTATATCCCGTGGTTCTGTTTCTTCTGTTTTCTTCACTGGCTCCTCACCCTTCTTCCTCTACTCATCCTTCAGATTTGGCCTTGGCCCTCTGCTTCTCTGGCTGTGTACGTTCTCTTAAAGGATAGAGATAATGTCAGTTATCTCTTCTGGATCATAGAATGGCTTCCAAGTTGGGCACTTCTCAGACCAGATATGCTTTCTTTACATAAGCTTTCCTTGTAGAACATGTGCTCAATTTCTCATAGGAAGTCAGAACTCTTTACATTCCACGGCTTCCTTTATCTGGCTCACCCACTTTGTTTCCCTGTAGCGACTTACACAAAGCCTCCACTATAGCTAGAGTAGCTTATTCTCATCTGTGTGTGTGATGCTCATTTCTCATGTTCTTTCTTATTACCAGGCCTTTGCACATGCTTTTCCTTCTACCTAAAAATCCCCTTTCCCTACTTCACATGGCCATGCCCTATTAATGTTTCAAGTCTCTCCACATAAATTTTACATGTTATACGAAATCTTCCCCGATTTTCCTCTGTTAAGAGTCCCTCCTCGAAGCCATCATAGCATCCTTTACTTAACACCTATCATACCACAATATTAAAATTACCTGTTTCTTGTCAGCTACCCATTCCCTTACCAGTAGGCTCACTGAGGGCAGTTATGGTCCTAGTTTACCATTGTACCTCAGCACTTACTATAGTGCCTGAATATAGGAGGCACTGAAAAAATCTTCTGTTGGTTGAGTGAATGAATAAATGAATGAGTGAATGATGAATTAATTAACCTATTATATGTCCTCCACCTTTCCTTTACTTTACGAGAGTAAAGACATACCCTTTTCTTTATTAAATCCTACCAGTCCCGGGCTTCCCTGGTGGCGCAGTGGTTGAGAGTCCGCCTGCCGATGCAGGGGACACGGGTTCATGCCCCGGTCCGGGAGGATCCCACGTGCCACGGAGCGGCTGGGCCCGTGAGCCATGGCCACTGAGCCTGCGCGTCCGGAGCCTGTGTTCCGCAATGCGAGAGGCCACAACAGTGAGAGGCCCGCGTACTGCAAAAAAAAAAAAAAAAATCCTACCAGTCCCTTAAGAGACTAGATTAAATTTTATTTCCTCCATGAATTCATTTCCCATTACTCTAGGGCCCATTTAGTTCTCCTGTCTTTGACTTTCTTTAGCACTTAGTTATAACAGTTTAGCACTAAGTTTAGAATTGTCTTCTTTTAGTTTTTTAATTATTTAGTATGGGTATGTTTTGTCTCATCAATCATAGACTTCTTGAGGGAAGAAGTGGACTATGTTCTATACTTTTTCTTCATGTAGGGTTTGGTATAGTGTAGGACTCAATGAATACTTGCGGATTTATGGGACTCACCTGTAGTCTAAGAAGCATGAATAAGTTATCATGAAAATCATTTCTAATATCATTAAAAAGATCACTGAAGCCTTGTCTTATCTCACTTTCTGGATGATCTCAATCCCAATAATTGTTGACATTCATTGATTCAGAAAACATTAGAGTTCCTACTTGGTGCAACATCATTTAACACATAATTATACCATATCTATATTATTTACTATTTTTTCTTACATGTTACTTTAGCCTACTCAATTTTATTATATTTTCCATAAAGGCAGAGTCACTTTTTGATATTTGATTACATCTGGAGAACTTAGCACATATATATATATATATATAATATATATGTCTAAAGATTTGTTAATGGGCTATCACAAAATGGAATGCCATTGATGTATAGCCTTCAATGTGAACTTATTAAAATAGCATTTAATCATATATATTTTATGTAACATTTTACTTCATACAGGAAGGTTATTTTAATTGAAATGTACTTGACATAAAATATGTTGGTTTCAGGTGTGCCTCATAGTGATTTAACATTTGCATATATTATGAAATGATCACAATAGTCTAGTAACCATCTGTCCCATATAAAGTTATTTCAGTATTATTGACCATATTCCATATGCTGTTTAGTACATCCCATTGCTTATTTATTTTATACCTGGAGATTTGTACCTCTTAATCCCCTTCACTTATTTCACCCATCCACCCTTACGCCCTCCACTCTGGCAACCATCAGTTTGTTCTGTGTATCCTTGAGTCTGTTTTGTTTTGTTTTTTAGATTCCACGTATAAGTGAGATTATATGGTATTTGTCCTTCTCAGTCTGACTTATTTCAGTTAGCATAATAGCCTCTAGATCCATCCACTAGATCCACTTGTTGTCCCAAATAGCAAGATTTCATTTTTTTTAAATTATGGCTGAATAATATTCCATTGTATATATACACCACATCTTCTTTATCCATTTGTCTATTGATAGACATTTAGGTTGTTTCCGTATCTTAGCTATTGAGTTAGTGTTTTTGTTTTCTTTAGGTAAATACCCAGATGTGAAATTGCTGGATCATATGACAGTTCTGTTTTTAATTTTTTGAGGAACCTCCATATTTTTTTCCTTAGAGGCTGTACCAATTTATATTCCCCCCAGTAGTGCACGAACATTGCTTTTCTCCACATCCTCACCAACACTTGTTATTTTCTGTCTTTTTTATGATAGCCTTTCTAACAGGTGTTAACAGATAATCACATTGTGGTTTTGATTTGCATTTCCTTGATGATTAGTGATGTTGAGCATCTTTTCATGTCTTTTAGTCATCTGTATGTCTATTGACATCCACATTTTTTAATCAGTTTTATTTTTTGATGTTGAGTTGTATCAGTTCTTTATATATTTTGGATATTAACCCCTTATCAGATGTATCATTTACAAATATCTTCTCCCATTTGTTAAGCTGCCTTTTCATTTTGTTTATAGTTTCCTTCCCTGTGCAAAAGCTTTTTAGTTTGATGTAAACACACTTGTTTATTTTTGCTTTTGTTTCCCTTGCCTGAGGAGACAGATCCAAAAACGATATTACTAAGACCAGTGTAAATGAGTATACTGCCTATGTTTCCTTCTAGGAGTTCTTTGGTTTCAGGTCTTACATTTAAATGTTTAATCCATTCTGTGTTTATTTTGTGAATGGCGTTGAGAGTAGTCCAGTTTGATTCTTTTGCATGTAGCTGTCCAGTTTTCCCAACACCATTTATTGAAGAGGCTTTTTCCCATTGTATATTCTTGCCTCCTTTGTTGTAGATTAATGACCATATAAGTGTGGATTTATTTCTGGGCTCTCTAGTCTGTTCCATTGATCAATGTACTATTTTTGTGCCAGTGCCATACTATTTTGATTACAGTAGCTTTGTAGTATAGTCTAAAGTCAGGGAGCATGATATATCCAGCTTTGTTCTCCATTCTCAAGATTTCTTTTGGTTATTCAAGGTCTTTTGCATTTCTAAACAAGTTTTAGAATTATTTCTGCTAGTGCTGTGAAAAATACGGTTGGTATTTTGAAAGGGATTGCATTGAATCTGTAGATTGCCTTGGGGAAAAGGGTCATTTTAACAATATTAATTCTTCCAACTTATGGGCACAGTATATCTTTCCATTTGTTTCAGTAATCTTCAGTTTCTTTCATCAGTGTCTTATAGTTTTCCAGGTATAGGTCTTTCACCCCCTTAGGTCAATTTATTCCTAGGTATTTTATTTTTTTAATGTGATTATAAATGGGAATGTTTTTTTAATTTCTCTTTCTGATAGTTCATTATTAGTGTATAGGAATGCAAAGGATTTCTGTATATTAATTTTGTATCCTGAAACTTATTGAATTCATTTATTACATCTAATAGTTTTTTGGTGGCATCTTGAGGGTTTTCTATATATCGTTTCGTGTCATCTACAAACAGTGACAGTTTTACTTCTTCTTTTCCAATTTGAAATCCTTTTATTTGTTTTTCTTGTCTCATTACTGTGGCTAGGACTTCCAGTACTATGTTAAATAAGTGGCAAGAGTGGGTATCCTTGTCTTGGTATTGATCTTAGAGGAATTGCTTTCAGCTTTTCACTGTTGAGTATGATGTTAACTGTGGGTTTGTCATATAGGGCCTCTATTATGTTGAGGTATGTTCCCTCTATGCCCACTTTCTGGAGAGCTTTTATCATAAATGGATGTTGAATTTTGTCAAAAGCTTTATCTGTATCTATTGTGATGATCACATAACTTTTATTCTTCAATTTGTTACTGTGGTGTATCAAATTGATTGATTTGCAGATATTGAACCATCCATGCATCCCTGGGATAAATCCCACTTGATCATGGTGTATGATCTTTTTAAAGTGTTGTTGAGCTAGATTTGCTGGTATTTTGTTGAGGACTTTTGCATCTATGTTCAGCAGTGATATTGGCCTGTGGGGTGTGTATGTGTGTGTGTGTGTGTGTGTGTGTGTGTGTGTATGTGTATGGTGTCTTTGTTTGGTTTCAGCATCAATCTGATGCTGGCCTCACAGAATGAGTTCAGAAGCATTCCTTCCCCCTCAATATTTTGGAATAGTTTGAAAAGGATCAGCATTAACTCTTCTTTAAATGTTTGGTAGAATTAACCCGTGAAGTTGTCTGATCCTTAACTTTTATTTATCGGGAGTTTTTTGATTACTGCTTTAATTTCATGACTGGTAATGTCTGTTCATATTTTCTACTTCTTGATTCAGTTTTGGAAGATTGTACATTTCTAAAAATTTGTCTATTTCCTCTTGTTGTCCATTTTATTGGTGTATAATTATTCATAATAATCTTTTACAATCCTTGGTGTTTCTGTGGTGTCAGTTGTAATTTCTCCATTTTCATTTCTGATTTTATTTATTTGGGCTGTATTTCTTTTTTTTTCTTTATGAGTCTGACTCATTTTAAAAGTTTATCAATTTTTTATCTTTTAAAAAGTTTATCAATTTTTATCTTTTAAAAGGAGCAGCTCTTAGTGTCATTAATGTTTTCTATTTTTTTAGCTTCTAATTCATCTATTTATGCTCTGATCTTATGATTTCTTTCCTTCTGCTAAGTGTGGGTTTTGTTTATTCTTCTTTTTCTAGTTTCTTTAGGTGCAAGGTTAGATTGTTTGAGATTTTTATTGTTTCCTGAGGTAGGCTGGTATCACTATAAACTTCTCTCTTGGAACTGCTTTTGCTTCATTCCCATAGATTTCAAATTGTGTTTCCATTTTCATTTGTCTCCAGATATTTGTATTTTCTCTTTATTTCTTCAGTGACCAATTTGTTGTTTAACAGCATGTTTTGTTTTGTTTTGTTTTGTTTTTACAATTTTCCATTTAGTTATTTCTAGTCTTATAGTATTGTAGTCGAAAAAGATGCTTGATATCATTTCAATTTTCTTAAATGTATTGAGACTTGTTTCTGGCCTAGCATGTGATCTATTCTAGAGAATTTTCCATGTGCACTTGAAAAGAATGTGTATTCTGCTGGTTTGGGATGAAATGTTTTGTATGTATCTATTAACTCTAACTGCTCTAGTGTGTCATTTATGGGCAGTATTTCCTTATTGATTTTCTATCTGGATGATGAGTCCATTGATGTAAGTAGGTTGTTATAGTCCCCTACTATTATTGTATTACTTTCACTTTCTCCTTTTATGTTTGTTAATATTTGCTTATGTATTTAGGTGCTCCCATGTTGGGTGCATATATATTTACAACTGTTATATCTTTTTCTTGAATTGATCCCTTTGTCATTATGCTATGTCCTTCTTTGGCTCGTTATAGTCTTCGTTTTAAAGTCTATTTTGTCTGATAGTATTGCTACCCCAACTTTCTTTTCATTTCCATTTGCATAGAACACCTTTTTCCATCCCCTCACTTTCAGTCTGTTTGTGTCTTTAGATCTAAGTGTGTCTCTTGTAGGCAGCATATATATGGGTCTTGTTTTTTAATCTGTTCAGCCACTCTATGTCTTTTGATTGGAGTGTTTGGGCCACTTATATTTAAAGTAATTATTAATAATTATGTGCTTACTGCCATCTTGTTCATTGTTTTCATAGTTCTTTTTTGTTCTTTTCTTCTTCTTTTGCTTTTTTCCTTGTGATTTGATGACTATGTTTATGATGATTTCTTAAGTTCAGATGCATTTTGACAACTCTACATTTGTACATGACAACTCTACTCCCCACTCACGTTTAATGTTTTTGAGGTCATGTTTTATATCTCTTTGTTTTGTGTATTCCTTAACTATTTATTATAGATATAGATGATTTTAATACTTTTGTCTTTTAACCTTCTACTAGCTTTACATATGTAAAGCTGTACATCTTTACATATAGATGATTTTAATACTTTTGTCTTTTAACCTTCTACTAGCTTTACTACCTTCTGTATGTTTGCCTTTACCAATGAGAGTTTTTCCTTTCCTAATTTTCATATTTCTAGTAGTGACCTTTTCTTTTCTGCTTAAGGAAGTCCCTGTAACATTTCCTGTAAATCTGGTTTAGTGGTGCTGAACACTTATAGCTTTTGCTAAAAGCTTTGTCTCTCCTTCAAATCTTAATAATAGCCTTACTGGGTAGAGTATTCCTGGTTGTAGGCTTTTCCCTTTCATCACTTTAAATATATCATGCCATCCTCTGATGCACTGCAAAGTTTCTGCTGAAAAGTCAGCTGACAGTCTTTCGGAGTTCCCTTGTATGTAACTAGTTGCTTTCTCTTACTGCTTTTGAGATTCTCTTTACCTTAATTTTTTTCCATTTTAATTATAATGTGTCTTGGTGAAGGGCCCTTTGGGTTCATCTTATTTGGGACTCTCTGTGCTTCCTGGACCTAGATGTCTGTTTCCTTCCCCAGGTTAGGGAGATTTACAGCTATTATTTCCTCCAGTAAGTTCTCTGCTCCTTTCCCTCTCCCTTCTCCTTCTGTGACCCCTATAATGTGAATATTAGTATCCTTGATGTTGTCCCAAAGGTATCTTAAACTGTCCTCATTTTTTTAAATTATTTTTTCTTTTTTCTGTTCAGGTTGGGTGATTTCCACTACTGTCTTCCAGTTCACTGGCCCATTCCTCTCTATCATCTAATCTCCTATTGATCCCTTCTAGTGTATTTTTTCAGTTATTGTATTCTTCAGCTCTTTTTGGTTCTTCTTTGTATTTTCTAACTCTTTGTTAAACTTATCACTGTGTTCATCCATTCTTCTCCTGAGCTCATTGAACATCTTTAAAATCATTGCCTTGAACTCTTTATTGGGTAGATTGCTTATCTCCCTTCACCTACCTCTTCTACATATGGAATATATATCTCTCTCACCTCATTTTGCCTAATTTTCTGTTTTTATTTCTTCATAGTAGGTAGGTTGATTATGATTCCTGATTTTGGAGAAGTGGCCTTATGTAGGAGATGTCCTATGGGGCCCAGCAGAACACTCCCCTCTATTCACCAGAGTTGTGTGCTCTTGGGATGCCTCATATGTGGGCTGCATGAACCCTTCTCTTATGGCATGGCTAACTACTGTGGGCACACTAGTTGTCAGGGCTGGGCCCTTGCGAGGGTGGCTGCCAGGCTTTGCCTCATGTGGTGAATGCTGGCCCACAGGTGGGTGGGGTTGGGCCCCAGCATAGCTGACCATGGGACCTGTGGGGCCTGAGGCTGGTTCCAGACCTCTGATAGGTGGGGCCATGTCCTGGCACAGCTGGATGTGCAGCCCATGAAGTCCTGGGACTGGTGCCATCCAGCTGGTGGGCAGGTAACCCCTGGCACTAAGAGGCTAGAGGGAGGTCTCCAAAATGGCGCTTGCCAGTGCTGGTGTCCATGTGGTAGAATGAGCTCCCAAGAATGGCTGCCACCTGTATCATCATCCCCAGGGGAGTCCTAGTTGCCTCCTGCCTCTCCAGGAGGCTCTCCAAGATTAGCAAGTTTATCTGATCCTGGATCCTTTCAAATTCTGCCTCTGTGCTGAGACTTGGAGCATGAGAAATTTTGTGTGTTTTCTTGAAGAGCAGAGTCTCTGTTCCCTAGAGCCATCCGGCTTAACATAAGTCCTGCTGGTGTTCAAAGCCAGACATCCTAGGGGCTCATCTTCCTGGTACAGGACCCCCAGTCTGGGGAGTCTGATGTGGGGCTCAGATCCCTTGCTCCTTGGGGAGAACTTCTGCAATTATGATATTCTTCCGGTTTGAAAGTTGCTGATCCAGGAATGTGGGTCCTGACCATACCGTGTCTCCACCCCTTCTACCCGTCTCACTGTGGTTCTTTCTTTATAACTTTAGTCATGGAAAATCTTCTCTGCTAGTCTTCAGGTCGTTCTCATAGGTAGTTGCTCTATAAGTAGTTGTAATTTTGGTGTGCCCCTGGGACAAGGTGAGTTCAGGATCTTCCTACTATGCCATCTTGAACACATTCCCCTCATAGGAAGTTGACTTTATAATTGCTCTCCATTTTTTATATATGAAGATTTGGAATTGACTTTGATAATTGAAATAGTCAAGCCACTGCCCAAAGAGAAAAATCTTGTGTCTATTGAATAATAAAAAAGAATTCAATATGACTCAGCTCTTTAAGCCTTTATAATCTATTGTCACCTATTTAGCACTTATCTGTTTAAAGATTAAATAAAGAAAACTCATATCTGCTATATGTTAATATCCCATAATTAGATAGTTAATTTGCTCTGAAATCACTAAAATTAATAAGTAAACATACAATTAAATAATTTGTGCTGAAACTTTACCTCGTGCAATAAGAAACATAATATTTACATCATTATTTTTAGATCTTCTAAAATATGTAGTATTTGTATAATATTAAAATAACAATTATTTTTTCCTTCCTAGACAAATGGAATTACTGATATAAAGGTAGGTCATTTCTGAATAACTAGAGCTTTGAGAACTTTTCTGCTTAATTAATTGTGAAACTCCCTGATTATTTACACTTAGGGGAAAAAAAGGTTGAAAAATGACACCCACCCAGTGGTAGGACCTACCCAGGTAGGAACAGCAGCCCTGCACTCAGTTCTAACCTATTGCATACCTGGGGCTGTGACCACCCCCATTTTCCTCTGGAGAATTTACTGTTGGGACTATCCACCTGGTATGTAAGTTTTCCAACGGTCTCAGTGAGACACTTAGAATAGGAACAGTACTAGCAAGAGGTTTTTTGTGCAAAAACTTGACTGTATGGAGAAAAGTGAGGGGTTTATCTTTATTCTGCTCCTGGGTAAATTATGAAGAATCAATTTTATCATGATAGATTTTTGTGATTCCATATTTATTTAGACCTATATTTGTATTTGTTAAATTTTCTTTTATTTAATGAAGGTGTAATCCAGTTAGATTTAATCAGAACTCAGAATATATGGTAATTTTAAGGCTAATTTGCCTTTCACTATCCATAAAGTTTGCTAAACAAAATAACAGTATAAAAAATTAGTACCCTCATAAGCATCTAAAACATCCATTTATATACTAAAAATTAATATAGTAACCTTAAATTAACATGATTAAAGCCAGTCCTTCTGTAGAAGTACTTTGTTAGCCTAATTACTATTGTAGAATACACATGAATTTAAGAGAAAAAGTGCACATACAAAGTACTATCATTCAGACAGTTCAGCAACTCAGATGGCCTTGAGCCAGTGAGTTCAAGTAAACAGGCACCAGCAGGTTTTTCCATTTCAAGAAAAAAAGTCGATTAAAACTATGAAACCCTAAAATTTGGGAGGAAAAAAACAAGAAATTGAGATAATGGGCCTGTAAAAGAACCCATCAGCAGTACAGAGGTAAAGTTTAATCAATGCATGATAACCATCTAGTGGAGGATACATTTCTGAAATCCCTAGAAAAGTATTTAGGAAAAAAATAAAATGAGAGAGCCCCAAAATGTTGTCCAGGAAACTGGAAGATGCTTTTAAATACAAATCGTGTAAATACATTACCTGTGTAATTCTTTCAGGTCATGTTCACAACACATTTAATTTTGGTGCATTTAGAAAATTCTGGGTTTTTAAAAAAATCATTACTATCATTCTTAATTACTTTAAACCAACACTGGGCCAAAGAGTCACAGATGAAATCTAATTTTATAGAAAATTTTTGAATAAAATTGTAACAGAGCAGCAGACCATCAAGAATTATATATTTTGACCAGTAGATGTCTTTTTAGGAGTAAAATTTTGAATCTTTTCCAAGATCTTTTTCAAACAGATCTGTGCATATGAGTATTCTCCTTATGAGTACAAATTTTATAAGATCTGCCTCCTTTATGTTTATCACAAATCTCTAATTTTAGAATAAACAATCCTTTCTCTTTTAAAGCAGATTATAGATTACTCTTTTATATGCACCAGTGTATCTCAAATGAGCAAAGTTGAGATATACTAAAGGCAAGGGCCTAACAAGCAGAGAAATACCTTGAATGGCTCTTCTTTCCCAAAGGGCATCTTGGTCAATAGACATATAAGTATATAACCCTTGCTGTACTGTTTTGAGGACACTTGATCTCCTGGAGCACTTTTTTTTTTCATTCAAAAGTAAGATCTTTCTAAAATTCATAAACTTCTATAATACATTAGGCAGTAAACAAAAATTTTAATAAACAGACTTTGCCTGTGAAGCAAAAAATAAAACAAATAGGTAAACATTTTAAATGCCTAATATATAGTTCTATACTTATCAATGTTGATACTAATATGATAGTATATGAATGATTTTAAATGTGCAATTAGTCAAAAATTTTTGAATGACTTTATGGCATGGCAGCCCATATGAAATGGCACTCAAAGCCTTAAATTTAGAAACTTACAAATGAAAGTTCTAAGCCATAATCAACTATAGTCTTATGAGCTTTGAAACATAGACATGTGTAGCTTCAAAAGATATTTTACTCATGCCATGCTTTTTGTGCTAAAATATTATCCTTCTGAAAGCAGAGAGCTATTGTTTAATCAGCAACTACATAATTCATGGGTATTCGAATCGTAACACTGTAAAGGACTACATGGGGTCATTTAAAGCATTTTCATGTGAGTATATATCCTGTTTTTTAAAATTTTGTGAGAAAAAAGTTTAGGGCTTCCCTGGTGGCGCAGTGGTTGAGAGTCTGCCTGCCCATGCAGGGGACATGGGTTCATGCCCCGGTCCGGGAAGATCCCACATGCCGCGGAGCGGCTGGGGCCGTGAGCCATGGCCACTGAGCCTGCGCGTCCGGAGCCTGTTGCTCCGCAACGGGAGAGGCCACAACAGTGAGAGGCCCGCGTACCGCAAAAAAAAAAAAAAAAAAAAAAAAAGTTTAGACTCTCCCTAAGAAACTTCTTACAGCATTTAATTAAAACAGCATCAGGAATCTTTCTTCTTGCTCTAAACCTCTCATTTTGTGATTTAAATATGCTGCTTATTCTTTTATGAAGACATTAAAATTGGGTTGCCCGTACTAGAGAGTAAAACTTTATCATGTAGCTACATTGCTCAAAACTGTGTGGTTTTGGCACGGTCTCAACCAGGATCTAATGATATTGGTATAGAATGGTCCAGAATCATATCCCAGTCTACATGGATTTAGTATATAATTTGTTGCATCACCCAACAGTGGGGAATTGATGTGTGATTTTCTATAATGACACGTATTGTTTTAATCAGAAAAAAATCTTTTAAAATTGAAAGCTATGTTAATTATGGTTCCATTATTAATCAGCACTAGAAGGCATACCCTATAAACACAAAAACTCCTTTATCTAGCCAATTTCTTCTAGCTGCAGAGAACGGTAATGCATGGGGTGAGCCTTTTCTGTACTGGAGCGTGGGCAGTAGTGTGTGCACCCCTTTTACTGCGATGTGTTCAGTGGCAGCTGTCCCTGAGTACCTGTGTTGTGAGAAGGCGGGGGTGAGAAGAGGCATTTAGGAGGCATACAGGAGTAGAGCGACATCACTTGACTCAAATTAAAGGGTCTTTCCAACGTGTGTCACTTGTAAGTAACAATTTTTTCAATGATAGTTTATTTTATTCTCTAGAGTATGGACTTCACTAACAGGGAACATGCAAGGCATACATCTATTAACAAACTGGAATATGAGAATGAAAGGCTCCGAAATGGTCTTGCAAAACTTCATGCCATTGGAAAATCAGCATGGGCTAACCAAAATACCTACAAAGAAACAGGAAGGTATGCCTATCAGAGCCAAAAAAATAAGGGAAAAAATGAAGATTGGTATGCTGACACCATCACATAAGGACATAAATGTACAGACATTTAAGTGACATTTATTTTTAAACAATTCAAATTATAATTTTATATACTTTCTCTTCAGTTGTTTAACATTTATTTTATGGTGATAATTCAATAGTCTAGATATACCGTTTTTTATATGAAATTCTGTGTTGCCAATAGCTTTCAAAGTATAACAGTGAAATGGGTAGAATGTTAAAATGAGTTTTCGTCACTTCACACCCTTCTTAGAACCTGATGTGGCATACAAAATATACAAATAAGTAATCTTATTTTTTACGTCAAAATATAGGAAGATAGCATGTCTGACTTAACTTCAAATATATATACTCTTTATACTGACACTCCGGCAGTGGTGAAAAACTGTGGTCATTTCATAGGAAAGAATCTATGAATGTGTAAGAGAGGTCTTTTCTGTGTGAAAAGAACAGTGTGGAAAATCAATATCTGCTGCCCTCGTTATCCCCAGGCTCTTTAAAATGTCTTAGTTCAGGGCTTCCCTGGTGGCGCAGTGGTTGAGAGTCTGCCTGCCGATGCAGGGGACGCGGGTTCGTGTTCCGGTCCGGGAAGATCACACATGCCGCGGAGCGGCTGGGCCCGTGAGCCATGGCCGCTGAGCCTGCGCGTCCGGAGCCTGTGCTCTGCAACAGGAGAGCCCACAACAGTGAGAGGCCTGCGTACCGCAAAAAAAAAAAAAAAAAGTCTTAGTTCAAAATTTAAGTAAATACATCAGCCATAAAATTGGCTAATTTCTTCAACTTTAGTAAAGTATTTATGGAGTCAGAACTGTCTCTGGAGTTCTTTCACCATTTTCCCATACTTGGAAAATGCTCAGCAAGACAAACAAGTTTCTTTTCTACAGGATTTCTCAAAGCCATTAATATTGCTAATTACATTGTGAGTTTCCAGGAACAGGTATGATGTGCAACATTCCCCAAACTTATTTGATTTATTAACATTCCATGGTGCTTAGAAACGGCAAATTAATAAGTCCAGACCCAACTTCAATACAACTTTTGCTTTGAAGCTCATAATACTTAGCATGAAAACTTTACATATTGTTTTCATAAAATATAATTAATATTTGCAACTTTGGGAAATTCACTTAACCTTTGTTTTCCCATCTGACAAATACAGATAATAGTTATAGGGGTTTTCTGAGGATTATAGGAGAAAACATATTTCCATGTAAAATATATAGTCCCCTAAATGTTAGCCATTATCATTGATGTTATTATTACCAACAAAATTGTTAGTATTTATAATAATGTTAATACTGCTCCAACAACTCACAGTACCTAAAAAGTATATTATTTTGGTGGATAAACGAATGGCTGAATCTGACATTTCCTCAAAAGATAGTCCTGTTGGGGAGGAGTGATGCCAGGCTCATCTTTGTAACTAAGCGGTCCAGTTCTACAGGTAGATAAATCCATAAATCCAGGGGCCGTACTAAAAATGTCTGCTCAGCATTCTTGCGGATGTAGTACAGCTCTCTCCCACTTTCACCGCCCCAGCCCTGTATGTATTAGAGGGATATATTCTAAACTGATGTAAGAAACAGAAAGCATTCAGAAGTGCTAAAGTAATAACTCCTCTTCAGGTGGTTAGGGAAGGGAATGAGGGAAGACTGGCTGCTACCCAAAACAAGCACTGTGCGTGGGGTGCTGTGATGGGGTGGGAGCAGCAGCACAAAAGCAGTGTGGGGAGGATGAAAGCGGGCACTGCGCCACCAGGGCCCGGTTCTCTGGTGAGCGTGCCCACGTTGACCGGCCAGTATAACTGAAAATCTGTCCAAAGGGGCCTAATCTTGATTTGAGGGTAAGAATGTATTTTCTAATATAGAATGAACGCTTTACAAAGTGCTTCCCTACACTATGGATTCATTTCTCCATGGGTCAACTCACCACCCCATCTGTATAGTTTCTCATTGTAGGAGAAAGCAGGCCTCTGTGTTACAAAGGATCTTCCAGTGTATCTTAGTCACTGGTCTGTGTTGAGTGCCCATTAGATGCACAACACTGTTTCCTATTCTTGCTTGTTGGGAATAACTTTGAAAGCCTTGGATGAAGGTACTAGGTGTTGTTATTTAAACAAAAAGACAGCTACTCTGCTTTTTACTATTTTAAAAGAGTGTTTTTATTGTTTGGATTGCTCCCTTTTCTCTTTGCCAGGCAGTAGGGAATGTGTTAAACATGCCTGACAAAAACAAGACAGTAGGGGACACAGAGAGCAGCATAAGAGGTAAAATGCTCAGCAGGAGACTCTTAATAAGCAGTTTGGGTGACTATTCCTGCTGCAAAGCCTTGTGTCCTGCCAGTCTGATTTGTTGAAAGTTTCATTAAATTTGTTTTAATGGCTTGTCTGATTTCAGTGTTCTCCAGTGACCTGATTTTTTTTTTTTTAAAAGAAACAGCATTTCAAATGTTCTGAATAAATTATTACCATGTAAAACCCACTATGGGGAAAGAGTTGTTGAGAAGCAAGGACACTGTGAACTCACCAGTGGAGAACTGTAAAGCACATATCTATTAATTTTAGCAAGTGAAAAAGGCAATGTGCTTTCCTTCCCTCACAGCACGGCTCAGTGAAGTCAAATAGTGAAAGCTGTGTGTATTGATTAGGCAGAAAATAATTTTAAAAAATACATAGTCATATTTACATATCAATGGTTAATGCAATAAGGTCATATTAAGCTATTTTAGAAAGGAAAAAGCTTTTAGGTAAAGGTATATAAAGATAACGTTCCACAAAATTTTTAAGTCTGTAGTCTAATTTTTAGCCACTTCTTGCTTTTACCTGAGGAAGATTTGTATACTGTATTATTAAAATAATCTTTTATCCACTTGGAGGTGACTCAGTTTTTGTTGTTGTTTTTCACTCCTGTTAGAAGTGATAAGAAAATTTTCATGCTCATCCACTTAAAATGTGAAGCATTTTAGGATATTCCAGAGGATCTACTTTCCAATAAGAAAGTTATTCAGCACTTTAAAAAAAATTAATGAATGAGATGAAATTGAATTTGGTGAGGATGCATTAAATGTCTTAAAAGTTTTTTAAATTAGAGTTTTGAAGTTTAAGGATCATTTACATTCTCACTTAGAGTAGTGGTATCCAGAGCTATTAATATACAACTAATTTTAATGGCAAATCAGTTTTATAATAAATGGAGCTTTATATACGATTCATACTTAAAACTGAATATACAGCTTTAAAAATTATATCCTGTACTGGAAAGATTTTGGTAATCACAAGCAAATCTAGTCAATAAATTAAAAGTTTGTAATACTAAAAAACCACAAAGTCAGGTTTGTCTTAATCACTCTACAGGATCCCTTGTCAAGGAATGAATAGCTGGTTAGAAGCAAAAAAAGTAAGTTGAGTAAGTTTTGGCACCATGGTGTTGCTTAATCAGGAGAAAAACACAGCAGGCGAAAGAGTTCTAGGCCAGGAAATAATGAGTAGTTCATAGAATAAGGGAGCGTTATGTGGAGTGTTAGAAGGCAAGGCTGGAAGCAGGTAAATTAGCATAGTTTGTGCAGGGATCCTGTTCCATGCTGAGGACATTATGCGACAGCCCAAGGAGGGTTATAAAATTAATGGAGGGCCAGGATTGGATGTACAGTCGGACAACTCTGTAAACTGTGCAGAGTTGACTGAGGTCTCAAGCTGACTCCCGTTGGATAGAGTTCTGCTCCCCAACAAAGCAGCCAGGTCCTGCACTCCTGGCAAAGTAGGCAGAGGCCTTAGAATGGGGCCTGTGGAAAAGCTAATTGAACAGACCGGCTTGTGAGAGTGTATTAAAAGCCTTCTGAAATAATTTTTAAGATAGCTTTTAAATTGATATTCTTAGCGTGTTTTTGCAAGGTGGTTTTATGAAGTATTTGAATAGCTGTATTCCAGAAGAACAACTTAGATATAAAGATGATTTAAAGCAAAAGTACTTTACTTCATAATGTAGTCTTTCCTTTCAATTTCTACATTTTATTGATCTTACAATAAAGAGAATGTTCATACATAAATTTTAGTAGTTAAGACCGTACAATTGTATCTATACATCCAAAGCCAAATGGATAATTGAGATAATTATTTAGATAATTTAAGACAAATAATACTTTCCCTGAATTCTCTGTATAGTTGAGATTATAGAGAGACGTATATTTCTTGAACCACTTCTATAATTATCTTATTTTTTCCCCACTGTGCTTTGAAGTGTAGATGGTAGCCTCACTCAAATTAAAAGGTTCAGCTGAAGACTCTATGCAGATGTACTAGGCAATTGTTGTAATTCTACTTGAATTGTGGGATGTTTCATTCTACTGTGCACATCATAAACCATGTTATTTCAGTTTAATTTGCTGTTCTGTTTCCATGGTAATTATGGTTTGGAAGAACGAATTTTAAAAAAAGATCTATTTCAAGATAAGTAAAAATGTAAAGCATGTTGTGTTTGTTTTTATGTACCAGTTTACAGATGCCTCACTTACCTTTTATTGCTATTTGTATGCATAGCTTTGAAAATGTTTGCATAATAAAAAACAAGTTTATATAGATAGTCTTTGGATAAGAACAGAGGAAAAGAATGAAACTTTTTTGAATGGTGTGAAGTTAAAATATGAAGACTTTGAAAATGGTTAATCAATACCTGTGGAGAATTTGGATTATTAGTAAAAATAAATAATTTTAAATTCAAGGGGTTTTTATGTTTTCATGGTCTTTGATGATTTTGATTAAATTTAAACCCCATTTTCATGAATTAAGGTTCAGAAAAAATATTTATCAAGCTCCAAACAGCCCCTACTGTTAGGACCTTTTTGTGTAAAATTTTAGGGTAAGTTTCTTTCTTTGTTTCATTATTCATTTGTTTAGTCAGCATACCAAAATTTAAAATCTCACTGGTACTTTGTTCAGTCTCATCTTCTACCCCATATCTTAGCATAAACAGCAAATTCTATACTGCGCCTTTCATCAAATTGTGGAGTTCAATTCTCATAACAACCTTTTTTTATAAATGAAAAAATTAAGGTCACAGAAAGATATAGTCACCTGCTCAAGGTCATACAACTAAGGGTGGAGGAGTTCAGGAGATGATGTAAATTGAAAACATGCTATAAATTATTAAGCTCCTTAGAAATTAGAATTATTATTATACAGAGACATATTAGCATCAAAAAAAAAAAAAGGAATAACTCTGCTAAGAAAGCCAGTGAGGTTAAGTGAAATAAAAAATTTAAAAAAAGAGTACCTATTTATAACTGTCAAGGGCAGCCGTGTTAACTGTTTTGAAATTTTTCTCAAACTGTTTTAATATTATTTAATTAAATGGCCAAGAGATAAAACAGTAAAACACAGAAAGGGAAAAAACGTAGGCAATAAGAATGGCAGAATATTTTTTAACAATTATAAAAGTTTTCTGCTTCATTATTAATTGTTCTAAGTCTTTTAAGTGGAATAGAAATTATCAGGAAAATTATTTTCCAAGAAATACCCAGATAACAAGCACAAACGTTTTGTTGTGTTTTCCTCACAGTTAGATATCAGAGATATTTAAATCCTTAGCCCCATAAATAAGCAGATGTCCTTGGGAGCAATAACGACAACCAGTCCTTCTCTTTTAGATTTAACCACGATCGTGAGCCAAACAAAAGTGCAACACCTTCGTTGCCACCTTCGCCATTTCAAACCAAAGAAATGACAAGTCCTTTGGTTAGTGATGATGAAGTATTCCCAGTGGTGAGTTGCTGATTATTGGTTATTGTTTTTTCCTTTATAGGGTGATTACTCTTACACTGATACTGATATACTGATGTGTACATAGTGGTTAAAAAAAAAACATTGCTCCTTGAATAGGACTCCAAGATGGGTCTTGTGAATCATCTGGCCATGACTACCTATAGAAGGAAAGGATCCATAATGTTTCATGAAGTATTTCACTTATAGAACAGGCCAGAATTACTGGTGACTCTTTTTTTAAAAAAATGCAAGTCACCTCTGCACATTCTAAGACCTCTCAAAGATCTGTATATTTTAAAGAGCTACAAGTGATTTTTTGTGCCTGTTTTTTTTAAAAAAAAAACAAACAACTTTTGTTGACTCTGACATACATACAGAAACATGTGCAAATCAGAACTGGACAGCTTGATGAATTATTGAAAAGGGAACACAGCAGTGTAACTACCACCCAAGTAATAAAAAGAGCATTAGTTGTACTCCAGAGGCTCCCTTCTGTGCCCTTCCAGTCACTCTGATTCACTCTCAAGATAACCACTGTCTTGACCTTTAACATCGTAAATTAGTTGTGGCAATTTGTAAATTTTATATAAATGGTATTACACTATATGTGTTCTTTTGTATAGCTTCCCTTGCTCAACATTGTTTCAACATTGTTTGATGAGAGTCATCATCCATATTGTTGGCTGTAGTTTATCCCTTTTTGTTTCTCTATAGTATTACATTGTATATAAATACTATATATAATGATAGTGTTATATAATGATACTGATACAATTTATCCATCCTACTACTGACAGATATTTGAATTATTGCTGTTTGGGGCAATTACAAATACTGCTTCTAAAAACATTCTTGCAAGTGTCCTTTGGTGCACATGTGTACATGTTTCCATTGGATCTATATCTAAGAGTGGAATTGCTAGGTTATAGAATATGCATAAGGTCAGCTTTAGCAGGTACTGTCAAGCTGTTTTCCTAACTGTTTGAGTCAGTTCTTATCCCTACAAGTAGTGTGTGAGTAGTCTCCTTTTCTATATTCTAACAGTTGGTGTTATTGGTCTTAATTTTAACTTTTATGGTCAGTGTGTAGCAACATCTTATTGTGATTTTAATTCTTGTTTCCTGGTGACTAATGAGGTGAGCACCTCTTCATAAATTTATTGGCTATTTTGATATTCTCCTTTGTAAAGTATCTGTTTGATTTTCTTGCCTAATTTTCTACTGGATTCTCTTTATTCTTCTTGATTTATAGGAGTTCTTGGTATATTCTAGATATAAGCCCTTTGTTGAGTATATGTATTGCAAGTATCTTCTCCCACTCTTGCTTGCCTCTTCCCTTAATGGAATGTTTTGATAACCAGAAGTTCCTAGTTTTAATACATTCGTACTTATGAATCTTTTCCTTTATGCTTCATATTTTTGGTGTCCTACTTAAAGCTTCTGTCTGTCCCAAAGTTATAAAAGATATTATCCTATGTTATCTTCTGGAAGCTTTGGCTCTTTATTTTTTACTTAAGTATACACCTGGAATTAATTTTTTGCATTTAGTGCAAGGTATGACCTCAGTCCCTTTTCCCATGGAAATACTCAATTGAATTTATACATGTTTTCCAGTTCTGTAGATTCTTTGAATTTTCTATATTCAGAATCAAAATAATGATAGTTAGACTTCCTACTTTCAAATCTTTATACCTTTCTTTTCTTCTTCTTGCCTTATTGTACACTAGGACCTCTAGTAAATGTTCAGTAGTAAAAGTGGTATTGCCAGCATCTTTCTCTTATTTTCAATTGCAAAGGGAAAGCATTCAATATGTCATCATGTACATAATATTTGCTATATATATTTTGTAGGTTCCTTTTAAAAGATTAAGAAGGTTCCTTTTATTCCTAGGTTGCTAAATTTGTTTTCACGAGTTGATATTGAATTTATCAAATGCTTTTTCCACTGCTATTGAAATGACCATATAATTTCTCCTTTGCTCTGTTAATGTGGTGTTTTTTTCTTGACGTTAGATTGTTAACCCAACTTTGAATTCTTAGAATAAACACACTTGATTACTGGCTTTGGTCTGTTCATATTGGTTTAGAATTTTTGCTTTATGTTCATGAGAAAAATTAGTCTGTAATGTTTCTTTGTTGTCTTTGTCAAGCATTGGTATCATATTTTGCCGACCTCATAAAACAGGTGGGAAGGGTTTTAAATTTCATATTCCTTTGTTCTTCCTTTTCCCGGACTCTGTGTTGGTTTCTCTGCATAAGATAAAGAGCCACCTCTCCCAGCCTTGACCTCTCCCAGGCTTGAGGAAGTGGCCTCATGTAGGTTAATTTCAGTTTTATTATTTTTCTGTTCTTGGATTTTCATTTGATTTTTCTTTTTAGTTTCCAGTTCTTGGCTGAAATTTTCTACCTTGTGATTTGATTTACTGAACACAATCACATATTTTTAAAAGATATGTAGGTTTTTCACCTCAGAAACTAGTAGTACTCTTAGCAGTTACCTTTGCTTATATTCAAAGTGTATTATGTAATTTTTCAGTGCCTCTCCATGATATACCACTATTAGATACAAATTATAAAAACAAACAATAACAAAAAAACCCAGAAAATGTTTAAACTGGTTAGGCATCCCATGAGTACTTTTCTGCTTTTCTGGAATCTATCACCTTCTTTGGGTGAGACTGGTAGTAAGATTTAAGCTATTGTGGAAGAAGAAGACGTAAGTCCATTAACTTTGGATGTTTTAGAGATCTCTATAGCCCTGAAATGCTCTTTTGTTTCATCTCAACATAAAATGCCAAAATTATTTGAACAGAATAAAATTCCATAACAATAAAGTAAAGTAAATAAATTTCCTCATTTAAGCTAAGGGAACATCTAAGGGGACTTAGCAAATTTTGATCAACAAAACTTTGATCTTTAAGTACTCCAAAGTAAGCACATACTCCAGTCCAGCAAGAGAAAAAAAAGGGATAAACTGCTAAATCCTTCATTGTTCTAATATCAGATGATTTTAGGATGATTTGTCTCTGCTCAAATATCACCTCATCAGAAACACCTGCACAGCTACCCTACAGTAGCACCTCCTTTGTAGACTCCCTGTCCCCTCATCCTATTTTTTGTTTTTCCATAGCACTTTACCATAAGATATTTTGTTTGTTTGCCTCCCTCTTCTAGAACTTAAGCTGCATTAAAGTAGGATTTTTTTTTTTCTATTTTTGTTTTCTGTTTTAACCCCAACACCTAAAACAGTGCCTGGCACTAGCAGGCACAAAAAGCATTCAAGAGTATTGTATAACTTAACACGGGGTTTCTTTCCACCTCTAAAATTCTACATTATTCCTTTGAGGAGTTCATAACTACAGAGTCAACCAGGAAAGAAAATTCTCTACTGTTGTAGGTCTGGGCACAGGGAACTTAAGATGTGATGGTGGCCCTAGAATTTCCTGAAAGACATAGCCCAACCCACCGTTCTGGGTCCAGTGATTTCCATCCACTGCTGCATTTTTACTTCTACACCAATACTGTTCCTACTCAGACCACCAGTGACATCCTAGTTGTTAATTAAATACACAGTTTAAAGAACTCATCTTCCTTAACCCTTTTCTCTTGATACTTTTATGTTCTCTGACTTCTAAGATGCTGTTCTCCACTGATTCCCCTACTGCCTTTCTGGTTTTCTTTCTGGTTTTCTTTCTGCCTTTCTGCCTTTCTGCCTTTCTTTCCCAGTCTGCTTCCAAGGTTCTCCCTCCTATACCTGTCCCTTAAATACTAGAGTTCATCATTCACTCAGTCACTGATAAAATAAACATGTATTAAGCACTCACTGTATGGCAGGTTCTGTTCTAAACACATCTTTGATGAGACAGACAAGTCTATAGACTGGTGAAAAATGAGGAGAACTCCATCAATGGGTGAATGGATAAACAAAGAGTGGTATGTATACATGGTGCGATACTAGTCAGTCACAAAAAGGAGTAAAGTACTGATATATGCTATAATGTGGATGAACCTGGATAATATTATGCTACGTGAAGGAAGCCAGACACAAAAGGTCATATATTATATGATTCCATTTATACAAAATGCCCAGAATAGGTAAATACATAGAAACAGAATGAAGGTTGGTGGTTACCAGGAGTAAAGGGGGAGGGAGGATTAGGGAGCAGTGGCTTAATGGCTATAGAGTTTCCTTTTGGGATGATGAAAATATTTTGGAACTAGATAGAGGTGTGGTTTTAGTACATTGTGAATATGCTAAATCCACTGAATTGTTCATTTTGAAATGGTTAATCTTACTTTATGTGCATTTTATCTCAAAAAAGAGGGAACAGTTAATGACTAGAAACAAATGAACAAGTAAGAAAATATCAAAAAGTTATAAATGCTATAAAAAATGATGAAAAGAAAGCAGACGATGTGATAGGAAGTGATGAGAGTATGGGGGATGACTTTAGGTTGAGTGGCCAAGAAAATGATTACTGAGGAGGGGACGTTTAGGATGAGACCTAAATAACAAAAAAAGATCCAGCCTTGAAAAGATCTGGAAGTAGAGCACTTCGGGCAGAGGGAACCACTGGTGCAAATCTGTATGGCAGGAAGAAGTTTGGTAAGTTTGAGAAGCAGAAAAAGGGAAGGGGGTGGTCTGGAGCTTAGAAGGACAGAGAGAGAATGTAATGAAATGGGGACAGAGAAATAGGCAGGGGAAGTCCAGGTATGTAGAGACTGTAGGCCATGGGAAGGAATTTGGATTTTATTTTAAAGCAATGGGAAGCCATGGGAAAGTTGCAAGTGGGGGAGTATATGATCTGTTTAAAAATTTTTAAGAGATCCATTTGACTGCCAAATAAAGAATAAATTATAAATTATAGATGGGCAAAGGTAGAAATGGGGAGAACAATTGTCAGCCTATTTCAGTAGTCGAAGCAAGGGATGATGCTGCTGGCTTGGGAACGGTGGAGGTGGAACCACATGTTAGATCCAGGAAATGTTTTGGAGAGATCAGACTTGACAGTGGATTGGCTATGGGAGCGAGGGAAAGAGAGGACTCAAAGATGACTCCTAGGATCTCAGCCTGAGCCTCAGATAGATGCTCATACCACTCTCTGACATGGAAGGCTAGGAAGGAGCCAGGGTTAGAGGAGAAAATCATGATTTCTAGGTTAGACATTTAAATTTAAAGTGTTTATTAAACATTCAAATGGAGATATTAAATAGGCAATAGATATGTGAACCTGTTAATCAAGGAAAAGATCAGAGCTGGAAATAAAATATGGGAGTAATCAGCATAAGGCTGATACTTAAATCTATCAGACTGGTTGATAATACTTAAAAGAGTATAAATGGAAAAGTTGTCCCAAGACAGAGCCTTAAACCATAACATTTAATGGTCCAATGGGCATCTTCAAGGAGAGGAGGAAAGTTTGATGGTGAAAGAGGTGGGGTGGGACCCAGGGAGGGATGAGGTTCATTTGTAGGAGTCATTAAGCAGGTAAGAAGGAATAGAATCCACAGTGTAGGTAGAAGGAAGACTCTGAAACAGAGTATGGTCTAAAATATGGCTCCAGGTGCAAGTGGTGTGGAGAGATGAAGGAGTTTCCACCTGAGAAAGAGGCAAGGCCACAATGCCATGAGTGAGAAAGTGAACATACTAGGGAAGTGCAGTAGAATGGCCAGGCAGTGCTAACTGACCATTTGAATTTGTGGTCATGAATTTCAAGTGAAACCAGTCCCTACAGTAATGTAATTTCTCCTCCATCCACCTGCCCAGCATTCAGTTGCTCAGGTACAGGCATGGTGCAGGCAGTTTAATTAGGCCTGGGTTTTACCAAATACCTAGGATAGAGCCAGGATATAGGGAGGGACAAGTTGCTGAATGGTTATCATAATGGATATGGAATATGAGCAGAGTTAGAAAAGAATGGAAGATATGAGAAAGTGGGAATACTAGACTAAGTCAGATGGAAGGATAATAGGTGGGTTGCATAAAATCTTTATTAGTAAGTAATGCAGTTATCACTGATGACAATGTCAAGAATATGACCACGGGAGTGGGTGCCTGAAATGAAGTGTTCCCCTACGTTTTCCTCTAGGAGTTTTACAGTATCTGGTCCTACATTTCGGCCTTTAAACCATTTTGAGTTTATTTTTGTATATGGTGTTAGAGAATTCTAACAGAATTAGAGAATTCTAATTTCATTCTTTTACCTGTAGCTATCCACTTTTCCCAGCACCACTTATTGAAGAGATGATCTTTTCTCCATCGTATATTATTGCCTCCTTTCTCATAGAGTAATTGACCGTAAGTGCATGGGTTTATTTCTGGGCTTTCTGTCCTGTTCCATTGATTTATGTGTCTGTTTTTGTGCTAGTACCATACTGTTTTTATTACAGTAGCTTTGTAGTACAGTTTGAAGTTAGGGATTATGAGTCCTCCAGCTCCGTTCTTTCTCAAGATTGTTTTGGCTATTTGGGGACTTTTGTGTTTCCATACAAATTTTAAAATCCTTTGTTCTAGGTCTGTGGAAAATGCCACTAGTAATTTGATAGGGATTGCATTGAATCTGTAGATTGCCATGAGTAGTATGGTCATTTTTAACAATATTGATTCTTCCAATCCAAGAACATGGTATATCTTTCCATCTGTTTGTGTGGTCTTCAATTTCTTTCATTAGTGTCTTATAGCTTTTGGAGTACAGGTCTTTTGCATCCTTATGTAGGTTTATTCCTAGGTATTTTATTCTTTTTGATACGATGGTAAATGGAATTGTTTCCTTAATTTTCTTTCTGATATTTTCTTGTTAATGTATAGAACTGCAACAGATTTCTGTATATTAATTTTGTATCCTACAACTTTACCAAATTCATTGATGAGCTCCAGTAGTTTTCTGGTAGCGTCTTTAGGACTTTCTATGTATAGCATCATGTCATCTGCAAACAGTGACAGTTTTACTTCTTTCCAATTTGGATTCCTTTTATTTCTTTTTCTTCTCTGATTGCTGTGGCTAGAACTTCTAAAACTATGTTGAATAAAAGTGGCAAGAGTGGACATCCTTATCTTGTTCCTGATCTTAGAGGGAATGCTTTCAGCTTTTCACCATTGAGTATGATGTTAGTTGGGGGTTTGTCTGTATGGCCTTTATTAATATTGAGGTATGTTCCCTCTATGCCCACTTTCTGGAGAGTTTTTATCATAAATGAATGTTGAATTTTATTAAAAGCTTTTACTGCATCTATTGAGATGATCATATGGTTTTTCTCCTTCAATTTCTTAATATGGTGTATCACATTGATTGATTTGTATATATTGAAGAATCCTTGCATCCCTGGGATAAATCCCACTTGCTCCTTTTAATGTGTTGTTGGATTCTGTTTGCTAGTATTTTGTTGAGAATTTTTGCTTCTATGTTCATCAGTGATATTGGTCTGTAATTTTCTTTTTTTGTGATATCTTTTTCTGGTTTTAGTATCAGGGTGATGGCCTCACAGAATGAGTTCAGAAGTGTTCCTTCCTCTGCAGTTGTTTGGAATAGTTTCAAAAGGATAGGTCTTAACTCTTCTCTAAATGTTTGATAGAATTCACCCGTGAAGCCATTTGGTCCTGGACTTTTTTTGTTGGAAGTTTTAAAATTACTGATTTAATGTCAGTACTGGTAATTGGTCTGTTCATATTTTCTATTTCTCAGTGTTGGGAGATTGTATCAATACCTTTATAAGAATTTGTCCATTTCTAGGTTGTCCATTTTATTGGTACATAGTTGCTCATAGTAGTCTCTTATGATCTTTTGTATTTATGTTGTGTTGGTTGCATTGTAACTTCTGCTTTTTCATTTCTAAGATTTGGGCCCTCTCTTTTTTCTTGATGAGTCTGGCTAAAAAAATGTATCAATTTTATTTATCTTTTCAAAGACCCAGCTTTTAATTTAATTGATCTTTTCTATTTTTTTAGTCTCTATTTCATTTATTTCTGCTTTGATCTTTATGATTTCTTTCCTTCTACTAACTTTTTGCTTTGTTTGTTCTTCTTTCTCTAGTTGCTTTAGGTGTAAGGTTAGGTTGTTTATTTGGGATCTTTCTTGTTTCCTGAGGTAGGATTGTATTGCTATAAACTTTCCTCTTAGAACTGCTATTGCTGCATCCCAGAGGTGTTGGATCGCTGTGCTCTAGGTATTTTTTTTATTTCCTCTTTGATTTCTTCAGTGATCCATTGGTTGTTCAGTAGCATATTGTTTAGCCTCCACATGTTTGTGCTTTTTGCAATTCTTTTTCTTGTAGTTGATTTCTAGTCTTATAACGTTGTGATCAGAAAAGATGCATGATTTGATTTCAGTTTTCTTAAATTTACCAAGGCTTGTTTTGTGGCCTAGCACGCGATCTATCCTGGAGAATGTTCCATGTGCACTTGAAGAGAATGTGTATTCTGCTGCTTTTGGGTGGAGTGCTCTATAAATATCAATTAAGTCCATTTGGTCTAATGTGGTATTTAAGACCTGTGTTTCCTTATTGATTTTGTCTGGATGATCTGTCCATTGATGTAAGCGGGGTGTTAAAGTCCCCCACTATTAGTATATTACTGTAAATTTCTTTTATGTCTGTTAACATCTGCCTTATATATTGAGTGCTCCTATGTTGGGTGCATATATATTGACAATTGTTATATCTTCTTCTTGGATTGATCCTTTGATCATTATGTAGTGTCCATCTTTGTCTTTTTAACAGCCTTTATTTTAAAGTCTATTTTGTCTGATATAAGTACTGCAACTCTGGCTTTCTTTTGATTTCCATTTGCATAGAATATCTTTTTCCATCCCCCCACTTTTAGCCTGTATGTGTCTCTAGAACTGAAGTGGGTAATTTGTAGGCAGCAAATATACAGGTCTTGTTTTGGTATCCATTCAGCCAGTGTGTGTATTTTAGTGGAGCATTTAATCCATTTACATTTAAGATAATTATTGATATGTATGTGCTTATTGCCATTTTGTTAATCGTTTTTGTAGGTCTTTTTTTTTTTCCTTTTCTTCGTTTGTCCTCTTCTTTTGTGATTTGATTACTATCTTTAGTGTTATGTTTGGATTCCTTTTTCTTTTTTGTGTGTTTATCTATTATAGATTTTTCATTTGTAGTTACAATGAGGTTTTGGTATAGCAGTCTACATATATACATGATTGTTTTAAGTTGCTAATCTCTTAATTTCAGATGCATTTTAAATGCCTTGCATTTGTACTCTCCTTCCCTCGTGATTACTGTTTGTTTGTTTGTTTTTTGTTGTTGTTGTTTGCGGTACGCGGGCCTCTCACTGTTGTGGCCTCTCCCATTGCGGAGCACAGGCTCCGGATGCGCAGGCTCAGCGGCCATGGCTCACGGGCACAGCCGCTCCGTGGCATGTGGGATCTTCCCGGACTGGGGAACGAACCTGTGTCCCCTGCATTGGCAGAGAGACTCTCAACTACTGCACCACCAGGGAAGCCCAATTACTGTTTTTGATATCATATTTTACATGTAATTGTTTTGTGTATCCCTTAACTGCTTATTGTGGATATAGACAATTTTACTACTTTTGTGTTTTAACCTCCCTACTAGCTTTGTGTGTGGATGATTTCCTATGTTTTCCTTTACTGGTGAGGTTTTTCCTTCCATAATTTTCTTGTTTCTAGTTGTGGCCTTTCTTTTTTGCCTAGAGAAGTTCCTTTAATATTTGTTGTAAAGCTGGTTTGGTGGTACTGAATTCTTTTAGCTTTTGTTTGTCTATAAAGCTTTTGATCTCTCCATCCAATCTGAATGAGAGCCTTGCTGGGTAAAGTATTCTTGATTGTAGGTTTTTCCCTTTCATTATTTTAAATATATTGTGCCACCTCCTTCTGAACTGCAGAGTTTCTGCTGAAAAATCAGCTGATAGCCTTATGGGGATGCCCTTGTATGTTATTTGTTGCTTTTCCCTTGCTGCTTTTAGTATTCTCTCTTTATCTTTAATTTTTTTTCATTTTGGTTACTATGTGTCTTAGTGTACTCCTCTGTGGCTTAATCCTGTATGGGAGTCTCTGCATTTCCTGGACTTAGGTAACTATTTCCTTTCCCAGTTTAGGGAGGTTTTCAGCTATTACCTCTTCAGATATTTTCTTGGGCACTTTCTCTCCCTTCTCCTTCTGGGACCCCTATAATGTGAATATTAGTGCACCTGATGTTGTCCCAGAGGTCTCTTAACTGTCCTCATTTCTTTTCATTCTTTTTTCTGTTCGGCAACAGTGATGTCTACTACTCTGTCTTCCAGCTCACTGATCCATTCTTCTGAATCATTTATTCTATTATTGATTCCTTCTAGTGTATTTTTCATTTGAGTTATTGTATTCTTCATCTCTGGTTGTTCTCTATGTTTTCTAACTCTTAGTTAAAAACTTCTAACTTCTTGCTCTGTGCATCCATTCTCCTCCTGAGTTCTTTGATCATCTTTATGATCATTACTCTGAACTCCTTCTCGGGTAGATTGACTATCTCCATATCACTTAGTTCTTCTTCTAAAGGTTTATCTTGTCTGGAACATACTCCTCTACCACCTCATTTTGTCTAAGTTGCTATTTGTATTTTTATGTATGTGGTTGGTAAGTTAACGTTTCTCGACCTTGGAGAAGGCATCCTATGCATCCGAGCAGTGCACCCACGGTATATGCTCTAGGGGTTCCCCCTAAGAGGGCTGGGTGGGTCCTCCTCTTATGACAGGCTATGTGGGTGGTCTGGTAGGCTTGGTTGTCCCCTAGTCTGGTTGGTTGCCAGGCCCTGCCTTGTGCAGTTGCTGCTGGCTGCTGTTTAGTGGGGCCTGGTCACGAGGCAGCTGGTTGTGGAATCCTAGGGGGCCCTGGGGCTAGTGCTCACTGGTGGGTGGAATCAGGGTCCCAAAGACTGAGGCTGTCGCCAACTCACTGGCAGGTAAAGCCAGATCCTGGGGTTAGTGCTGGAATAGTGGCAGGGAGAGCTGGTTCCTAGAGTCTGGCTGCAGGGCCCTGGGATCCCAGAGCTCATTTCAGATCACTACGGGGGGAGGCAGTTGACTATGGGGTCCAAGGTGTCTGGAAGGTTGCGTTGGCCTGCTACTGGGCAGGGCCAGGGCCCAGCTAGTCCCAGGAGGCCTGCATTGTGGGATTGTAGTTTTCTTGCTTCTGGTGTCTGCTCTGTGGTGGGTGAGGCTGATCTAGAGGTTTGTGCAGGCTTCCTGGCAAGAGGGGCCAGTGCCTGCCCACTGGTAGGTGGAGTTGGGTCTCGGCCCTCTGGTGGGCTGGGCCCTGTCTAGGGGTGTGTCCACAGGCGGCTGTGGGTTCTTTAGTCTGTAGGCAGCCTGTCTGCTGATGGGTAGGGTTGTGTCCCTGTGCACTTAGTTGTTTGGCCTGAAGCACCCCAGCACTGGAGCCTGCAGGCTGTCGGGTGGGGCCTGGTCTTGGTGCTAATGATCCAAGATGTCAGTTATCAGGAGTGTTCATGCAGTTGAATGTTTCCCGGTATGTCTGACACCAGTGTCTTTGTCCCCAGGGTTAGCCACAGCCACTCCTTACCTCTCCAGGAGACTCTCCAAGGTCAGCAGGTAGATCTGACCCAGGCTCTTATCAAATTACTACTTTTGCCCTGGGTCCTGGTGCACGTGAGGTTTTGTGTGAGCCCTTTAAGAGTGAAGTCTTTATTTCCCCTAGTCTTGTGGGGCTCCTGCAGTTAAGCCCTGCTGGCCTTCAAAGCCAAATGCTCTGGGGGCTTCTCTTCCCAGTGGTGGAACCCCAGGCTGGGGAGCCTGATGTGGGGCTCAGGACTCTCACACCTGTGGGAGAACCTCTGCAATATAATTATTCTCTCATTTGTGAGTCGCCCACCTGGGAGGGTATGGGATTTGATTATATCGCAGGTCCCGTCTTGTTGTGGTTCCTTCTCTATGCCTTTCATCGTAGAAGATCTTTCCTGGAAGGTTCCAATCTTTTTCATCGATGGTTGTTCTGCAGACAGTTGTGATTGTGATGTGCCTGTGAGAGGACGTGAGCTCAGGGCCTTTCTACTCTGCCATCTTCTTGGCTGGTGTTTTGGGCCCTGTGTCAATCAGTCACTGCCTCTGAGAAGAGGGGGGGAAGAGTAACTTCCCAGGTGAGGCGGGAGGCTCCAGTTTAGCCACAGGCAGATCTCCAGAGAAGTGGCCAGCTCTGAGCTGTTAGCAGCCAAAACCCACAGCAGCTGGAGGATAGGTGCACCAGCCTGGTGAAGGGATCCAGGTGGAGCACCAGCGGCATCCACTGCGGTCCACTTCCTGAACCACTCGGAGCCACATGTGCTTTTCATGTTGTTCATTCCATTCAGGCATAGCTTCTCCAAGATTCTGGCTGGTTATAATTTCTGGGAAATTTTGCAGAGGAGGGTTGCTAGAGCAAACTACAGCCCTTGATGCTGTCTCAAGGGCTTAACTGATACTCATCATCTCCTCACCCACTCTAGGTTCCCGGCCCCCTCAGCTGGCACTTCTGTTGGTCCAGGTGGCTTGCCTCGTGGGGTGAGCCCCTGGTTCCCGTGCCCTTATCAGGATGTGGTTTGTCATCTACAGTTAAATCTTGGCATGAGAGCACCAAAAGACCACCTCAGTGGATTACCTGAGTTGCAAACATATTCCTCACTGCTTCCATTATGTAGTAGTAGTCTTACCTCTTCATGATGCTTGGGGTCAGTTACTGCCGCCAGTATAGTACCTCTTTTCTGTGCCTCTGATCTGTCAGCATTAGGAGGCCAAAGTGAGTAGGTACAGCCAAAGCTTTAAGTTTAGGGAGACTCTTACAGTCTCACTTGGTGAGAGGCATTGCTTCTCTGAGACCAAAGACCTGTAGACCAACCAGACAGAGACAGAAGGAACAAATTCTCCAAGAGGACCAACAGAGAGTGAAGCCATTCCTACATCCTCCCTTCTGTTCCCAGATCACTGTTACAAACACAGTAGCCTATAACAGCCATTGGTCTCTACCGTCTACCATATGCTGAAGAATGGCACCCCATCCTCACGGGATATGATTTCCAAGCTAATTCCTCAGCTGTGCCTTCAAGAAGCCTATCAGGCCAGCATCCTCTGGAGACACTTCATGCTGTATGTGGTAGAACCAGTAGATACCCGGTCATGCCCTCACTGCCATACTCCTCTGCTGTAAAGTAGGTTCGTTTATTATTAATCAGGATCTCATGTCAGTAAATCAGTTACTCTATGAGCCCTCGGATAGTGGTGCTGACCGAGGCCCTGCAGGCAGGAAAGGCAAATTATAGGATACACATCAGTTCTGGTAAGGATAACACATTGCCCTTTCCAAAGTGTAAGGGACCTGATGTAATCTAATTGCCACCGAGAGGCTGGTTGATGTCCTTGAGGGACGGTGCCGTATCAGAAGCTCAGCTTTGGCCTCTACTGCAAGCAGATCAGCCATTCAACAGGAACAGCAGCTAGATGAACCAGGTAAAAGGGAGATGGTGCTGTTCGGCCCATGCATAATTTCCACTGGAGTGGCCAAGGACAGAAGCTAGATCAAGTCATCCTGTCTACTTCTTAGATGCTCTGTCTCAACCGGGGCACACTAGCGTGACAGGAACTGTTCTGCATAGTATACAGTTTTCTGCAGCAGATGGCATGGCCTTGCTGCAGAATCTCAAGGGTTTGTAACACAACTCCCCGCCAAACCTTGCCAAAGGCTCCACAGAGCACTTTTCTCTATGAGAAATTCTTCTAGTATGAGAGCTGCTAAGTCATTTCACCCAACTAGCAGGACTGCTTTCCCCCCCATTCCCAACTTACTGCAAAGCCCTTTCTTGCTCTGGGCCCTGCTCAAAAACAAACAAAACTACCTCTGTGTCCACGTAATAAATGAGTCAGGTTATTCCTCCCAAGAGTGGAACATGCTGCCTTCCAAACCCGAAGAGACCTACCAAGCTTTATGCTCCTTTCATAGTGATAAGAAATGCAAGGCACATTAATTTGTGCTTAAAAGGAGATGTCCTGACATGTTCCATATCACCAGACACCTACAAACAAAGTGTCAAGCCTTGAATTGCTTCTGGGGTTTACCTTTCACTCTCTGGAGTACCTGTGTCTTTCCAAGCCTTCAACATGCTTGCCAATTCTTGCTCATCAGGGCTTAGCATGATGTTCATGTTACTGTATCATGTCCTATAGTCTGCAGTCTGTGGAACGTCCAGGTGGTCCAGGCTCCTTGAGAGTGTATTATGACAGCTTCGTTAACATAAAACATGTTGAGGCGAGAACATGGATGTGTACCGTCTATCCCATGAGAATGCTAACTGCTTCTGATCTTCCTCCTTGCTGAGTATTAAAAAGAATGCATTTGCCAGATCAACAGCAGCATACCATGTCCCCAAGACTGTGACATTCTACTTCAGTAAAGATGTGATACCTGGCACGGCAGCTACAGTTGGGGCTACTACTTGGATAAGCTGGCAGTACTCCACTGTCATCTGCCACAATCCCTACACTTCTGGCAGAGGCCAGACTTGTGAACTACATCCCCCTATAACAGTTCACCTGCATACAGATCGCTGACTCTCCAAACGCTTTATAAAAATCCCATTCTTCCCATAAAACAAAAGTTGAAGAAAAGTCTGGGGGGTGCCGCAGAACTAAAAAAATTAAAGTACAGATTTCCCCAACTTATTTTTTTTTAAAACTGAACAAATTATTTTGAATGAAACACTAAAATTATGGTATCATTGCCCTTTATTCCTCAGCCACACATTGTATATGTGTGCGTGTGTAAATAAGCACTACACAGGTCACAGTTAACTGAGCACTTCCATACCACATGAAGGGTGGAAGCAGGCACTCATCACCGAAGTGTTCTCAACTGCAGTTGGACAAACAAGGTAGCCCCAGCATTACGCACCCACCTCCACTATACATCATGCTTTTATCCCACCTCACCTGGCCACCTCCATGCAGCAGCGAGCCCCCTTGAAGCCCAGCCTTAAGTTTCTTTCCTCTGTAAGCTTTCTTTGCCCGACTCGACTGTACTCTTCACTTGCTGTTTTCGTTCCTTAAGGGTTTCATTAGCAGCAGCTGTATTACACTGGTGTAGAGAGTTCAGCTTAAGACACATTATTTCATTAAGAGTCGCAGTGTTTTGTCAGGGGTGAAGCTTACCAAGAAATATGAAAACTTTTTGTAAAAGACCTTGTGTTCCTCATCTAACTTTTCTTTTTCTTTTTTTAGTCGCCCCCAGATATAGCCTTCCCCGCTTCTTTGGCTGCACAGCATTTCTTTCTGGAGGAGGAGAAGCGAGCAAAAGAACTTGAAAAACTTCTGAATACACATATTGATGAACTGCAAAGACACACAGAATTTACTCTTAATAAATACACCAAGCTAAAACAAAACAGACACATATGAGCTTTTAAACTTTTTTATTTGCTTCGCCCACCCCAAGGAAAAAAGCTCTGGCAAAGTATTTACAAAGCTGATTCACGAAACTGAGAAATTTTGTTCTGTTTTCCTGAGTAAATCATTTCTGTAAGGCAGCTAGAAAATAGTATTTTGTTCAATAAAGCTGTTTGTATTTCTGCATTAACAAACAAATTGTTCAGCTACAGTTACTCTAAAATAAACATGACTTCTCCAAAAGAGATTTTTTTCTCCAGTCTGAGGAATAGTTTGGAATTAAATATGCAGTTTTTTCTCCCCCTGAATCATGTATACTGAAAACCATTTCCTCTGTAACAACACATGATGAGGGAAAGGGACACACTATATTCTAAATACAAACAGATCAAGTGCAGCTCTGTTGTACTAGGTTTGAAAACCCAATGATTTTTTGAAATGAATAGCTATGTAAACATCCTAACATTTCTTTTAGGAAAAAAAGATACAGCTTACTGTTACTGCATTCATCTTTGTAATGTCTCTCTGTTTTTTGTTTGTTTGTTTGTTTTTTGGTACGCGGGCCTCTCACTGTTGTGGCCTCTCCCGTTGCAGAGCCCAGGCTTCGGACGCGCAGGCTCAGCGGCCATGGCTCACGGGGCCAGCCGCTCCGCGGCATGTGGGATCTTTCCCGGACCGGGGCACGAACCCGTGTCCCCTGTATCGTCAGGCGGACTCTCAACCACTGCACTACGAGGGAAGCCCCCTGTCTCTCTGTTTTAACACAAAAGACCTGGAATGTGCTGTTTGCACACTTAAAACATACGTGCCAAATATTAATGCTTTCCTGTTCGTACTAATTATTACTTCATGGACATAAGATAAAGAAACTATAAAGCACTGCTGTTGTTACCTTCTCCTTTGTCATACCTCTGTTTTAAATACAATTAAAGAATGAGAAATTCTTTGGACTTAAAACATAAATGCCAAGTCTGTAAAGAATAGTAATAGCATGGTGGTGAACAAGGAAACTCAAGTTCCAGATACACAAGCATGATAATCCATTTTTCTTTCTTTAAAAATGACATTTATATAAAGATTACGAAATATCCCCATGTCATTACTCCAGGTTAAGTCCTACAGTTTTTATAGTTTTCTTTTTCTCTTTGAAGAAACTAAATCTCCACATACGGAAAGATAAGTCACAATGTCCTTAGACAAGTGTCATTGCCACGGGAAATGCAGAGCCCTGTTCACTTCAGCTGAAACAACCACGTGGGTTTGTAGAGCTCTTGATATTTGCAAAAAGCCTTCAGAGAGCATTATTCATTTCAGCCCAAAACAAGCCTGTGCAGTCAGCAAGGCTAGTATCCTTGTTCCTGGGAATCAAGCTGTTAAGAACTTACTAGAATCACGGTGAGCAAGAGTCAGAAACGCCAGCCTCTGATTCCCAGCTCTGGCTCTTACCACTTCCCAGCATTATGTCTTGTCAGCAAGCAGGTGGTGAGCAGTGCTCTATCCACAGAAGCCATGTTTCATGGCAAAACATCAGAGGGTACAATGACCCACATGAGGAAAATAACCCGTGACCATACCTTTAATTAGAAATTTAGTAATTTCTAGCCTGGACACAGAGAAAATAGAATACTTTTCAGTGTTATCTTTAGAAGATGGGAAGAAAAGGTATGTTTAGGTAAAGGACAGTCCATAAACAAATTCTAAAACCTTTATATCCCTAATGCAAATGCAAACAATGCAAAAATTTAAAGGTACGTATCTTTAAAATACGCTACGTCTGCATGCTGAATCGAAGACTCTAGACTACAATGATTTTAAAACTTAACAGAGTCAAGAGAGCATGAACCTGGAATATGTCCAGGACTCACAGTGCGTTTGCCCCTCCAGATTATTATGTCAAGTCCACAAGCAAACTTCTTTTAAATCACTAGGTTCGGCATTCCTCTTCATACCCACTTTCTTAAAACACTGGTTTTCAATAGTTTTTGCTTAACTGCAGGATTCAATGTTTGAAAGGAATCATATGCTGAAGCCCAACATATATACAGTCAAGATCCCCTCCCCCCCTCCTCCCGTCCCCTCCCCTCCCCGGACCCAGGGAGTTGACAGAGCAGTTGCCCATGTGTTGCTGTGGGAGGGGTCGAAGGAGAGGCAGCTGTGCTGTTACTACCTCAGGACAGAATACAGTTTCCTACAGAAACCATGCCATGAAGAGGGTTATAACCCCCTTCATATTACAAAAGTCAGTTTAGCCCATGATTGAGCTAAAACACAATGAAAGGAGTAGAAGCAGAGCCGCAGGAGAAAGACCAATCAGGTCACCTAACGCTGGGAGTCAACTCAAAGAGGAGGTGGGACTTGAGTTAACTTTTGCATTGTAATGGCCTAAATATATACTTTTACTTCTTAATTATCCAGGAGCAAACTGGTTTGAGAATCAACCAAATTTGAAGGAGGGAAGGCTGCTGGAAAAACACAGATAACCCCCAAATGTCAGTTAAAACAAAATGATGGACAGCTCTGGATTATCTGTCAACAGCGCCCTCCGGCTAAGTGGGACGCAGTCGCCCCAGGACCATGATCCTGAGACAGCGCCCTCCCCTCTGGGAGAGCAATCAGCTCAGCAGCTTGGGCTGCCTAAACAGAGGCCTGCCCTGCAGTGAGTTTGTCTAGATCCCTGCCATGCCTCAACCATGGTTAACCTGACCCAAGCAATCCGTAATCGTGGTTTTCACAGTGCTGTGCAGTTATCCCCTCCCCATCCCGTTATCTCACTTAATGTACATTTCCTCTTTATACATGCGCCTCCAGTCTCTCCAACTGGCCTGAAAGCTCCTAGAAAAGAGGAGTATTAGGCTTCTTTGCCTCCCCTGTGCACCTAGCACAGGGAGGTATTGGATAAGTAGCAGTCAGTGGGTGGATTGAATCCAAACATGGGGAATGCCTTTAGCAAAGGCAAAAAGTAGGGGAAGTTTGAGGCAGTTTAGATACAAGACAAACTACTAGCCATATCAAATTGTCAGCTGCAGAAAGGAGCACAGAACTGTGAATTTGCCTGAATGGTGATGGGCGTGGGGGGAGATTTTCACTTCATACTTGACCTAACGTAGGACCATCTGAGCATCTACACACTCCTTTTATGTGTTTTAACTAATGTCTAATAGGAATCTAATATAGAACAGCAGCCATGGTGCTTAATAGAGCAAATGAAACCATTAGAATCCCAGGATTGTGAGAGGGATTTGGGCCCAGGGACTTATACCCAACTAGCAACTGAAACTCTGTCCTACCCTCCCAATCCCACAGCCTAGAGCATCACCAAGAGCTAAACCCTAAGGGATAAAGCATTCCAAACTGATGAAAGGCTCTTTCCTGCTACAGAGAGGATGCACTCACTGTGCCAGGGATGACAATGAATGCGCAATGGGCCTATGAGTCCTGGCTGAGGGAAGAGCCTGGGGAAAAATTTTCATGACCACCAGGGACTCCCAAGGCAGGCATGAGGCAAAAACATTGGCACAAGTCACAGAAGCCAACTGGGCAGTGTTCAGAGGCTACCTGCCACACAGCACCATCCTCCAACACGGGTCAAGAAGGGTCACAGTAGCTCATGAAGCTCAATAACAAACAAACAAACAAATCAAACAATGGGCAGAAGACCTAAATAGACATTTCTCCAAAGAAGACATAAAGATGGCCAACAGGCACATGAAAAGAAGCTCAGTGTTGCTAATTATTAGAGAAATGCAAATCAAAACCTCAATGAGGTATCACTTCACACCGGTCAGAATGGCCACCGTTAAAAAGTCTACAAATAATAAATGCCGGAGAAGATGTGGCAAAAAGGGAGCCCTCTACACTGTTGGTGGGAATGTAAAGTGGTGAAGCCACTATGGAGAACAGTTCCTTAAAAAACTAAAGATAGAGTTACCATATGATCCAGCAATCCCACTTCTGGGCATATATCCAGAAAAGACAAAAACTCTAATTCAAAAAGATACATGCACCCAATGTTCACAGCAGCACTATGTACAACAGCCAAGACCTGGAAGCAACCTAAATGCTCATCGACAGATGAATGGATAAAGAAGATGTGTTAGACATATACAATAGAATATTATTCAGCCATAAAAAAGAATGAAATAATGCCATTTGCAGCAACACGGATGGATCAAGAGATTATCATACTAAGTGAAGTAAGTCAGAGGAAGACAAATATATGATATCACTTCTATGTGGAATCTAAAAAAAAAAACGATAAAAATGAACTTATTTACAAAACAGAAAGACTCATAGACATGGAAAACAATGGATGGATCAAGAGATTATCATACTAAGTGAAGTAAGTCAGAGGAAGACAAATATATGATATCACTTCTATGTGGAATCTAAAAAAAAAAAACGATAAAAATGAACTTATTTACAAAACAGAAAGACTCATAGACATGGAAAACAAACTTATGGTTACCATAGGGGAAGGCAGGGGAGGGAAAAATTAGGAGTTTGGGTTTAATGGATACACACCACTATATATAAAATAGATAAACAACAAGGACCTACTGTAGAGCACAGGGAACTATACTCAATATCTTGTAATAACCTATAATAGAAAAGAATCCGAAAAACACATATATATGTTTATATATGTGTGTGTGTGTATATATACAAAACTGAATCACTATGCTGTACACCTGAAACATGGTAAATCAACTATACTTCATTAAAAAAATTTTTTGACACCTCAAAGAGCAGTCACAGTCTTGTGACAAGGAGAAACATGAGTCAGAGTCAGCCAGGTAATTATTGCTATGGTGACCAGCAATTTCACTGCACAGAACTGCCAGGTAATCTAGAACAGCAAGGCTTCAAACAGCAAAGGCTTCAGGAGGGCCAAGCAGAGCACAAAGGAGATGCTCAGAGCCACCTAGCCAGACCCATGAACAGACTAGAAATTCTTAGGTCTTAAAGGTTCCTGACACATTTGGACAGGTTAGATCTGTTGGAGGCCAGGTATTCTTCATGCCTTGACCCCAGGACCATAACAAAGCTTCCGTTTCCTTTTCTGTAGAACAGGCACAATGTCAGAGAGTTGTGAGATTAAAGAAGGCAATACACATAAAACGGTTAGCAAAGAGTCTGGAACAGTGAGTACTCAGTAAATGCTAGCTGTGAGCACGTGCCATCCTTGCCCTCTTGAGGCATAGAAGAGAAAATACATCTTCAAAGAATAAGACTATCATTTATGGAGGACCACATGCCGGCCACTATAATATATACTCATTTAATCATTAACAGTTCTATTAATAATTTACAAGCCATAAAATTCAGCCATTTCAAGGGTATAATGCAATGATTTTTACTAAATTTACAAAGTTTTGCAACCATTGCCACAACCCAATTTTACGACATTTCCATCATTCCCCAAAGATCCCTAGTGCCCATGTGCCGTCACCCCCCTTCCCACGCCCGACCCCAGGAAGCTGCTAAACTACTTTGTCTCTATGACTTACCTGGACATTTCGTATAAATGGATTCATATACAGTGTGGGTTTTTGCATCTGGCTTCTTTCATTTGGTATGTTTTTGTGGTCCATACTGTAGCATGTATTGATATTTTGTTGTTTTTATTGTTGCTGAATGGTGTTCTGTTGTATCAATAAACCACATTTCCCTTTGTCCATTGCACGAGTTCATTGACATCTGAGTTGTTTCCACTGAGGCTATTATGAATAAAGCCATGATGAACGTTTACATACAAGTCTGTGTGTGGACATCTTTTTGTTTCTATTTAGTACATTCCTATGAGTAGAATTTGAGTCACATGGTAAATTTATGTTTAACTTTTAAAAGAAACTGTCCAACTGTTTTCCTAAGTAGCTACACCATTTTACATTCCTACCAGCAAGGCCTAAGAGTTCCGATTTCTCCATATCCTCTCCCATACCTGGTACTATCTTTTTGGTGAGTCATTTCAGTGGGTGTGAGTGGTATTTCATGCTAGTTTTAACTTGCATTTCCCTAATGACTAATCATGTGAGCATCTTTTGTGTGCTTATTGAGTATTCATATATTTTTTTTGGTGAAATGTCTGTTCAGATCTTTTGCCCATTTTATAATTATTTCTTCTTTTATTGAGCTATAAGAATTCTTTATATATTTTGGATATAAATGCTTTATCAGATATATGATTTGCATATATTCTCTCCCAGTCTGTGGCTTCTCTTTTCGTTTTCTTCATGGTGTCTTTTGAAGCACATAAAGTTTTGAATTTTGATGTAGTACAGTTAATCAATTTTCTCTTTTACGGACTGTGATTTTGGCATCATAGCTAAGAAATATTTGCTTGACTCAACGACACAAATATTTTCTGCTACATTTTCTTCTAAAAGTTTTACAGTTTCAGGTTTTACATCAGGTTTATGATCCACTCTTAGTTAACATTTTTGTATAGTGTAAGGGTCTAGATTCATCCTTTTACATGCAGATGGATACCCCATTGTTCCAGACCATTTGTTGAAGACTATTCTTAACCCCATTGAATTATCTTGGTACTTTTTGTTGAAAAATCAACTGACCATAAATATAAGGCTTTATTTCTAGACTCAGTTATTTTCCATTGATCTATATGTTTATCCTTATGCCACTACCACATAGTCTTTTCTTTTGAAAACTTGAATTTTATTTTTTTATACAGGAGGTTCTTAATAGTTACCTATTTTATACATATTACTGTATATATGTCAATCTCAATATCCCAATTCATCACACCACCACCACCCTCCTGCTGCCACTCTCCCCCTTGGTATGCATTCGTTTCTTCTCTACATCTGCATCTCTATTTCTTCCCTGCAAACCGGTTCATCTGTATTAGCTCTAGTAGTTTTCTGGTAGCATCTTTAGGATTCTCTATGTATAGTATCATGTCATCTGCAAACAGTGACAGTTTTACTTCTTCTTTTCCAATTTGTATTCCTTTTAATTCTTTTTCTTCTCTGACTGCTGTGGCTAGGACTTTCTAAACTACGTTGAATAATAGTGGCGAGAGTGGACATCCTTGTCTTGTTCTTGATCTTAGAGAAAATGCTTTATGTTTTTCACCAATGAGAATGATGTTTGCTGTGGGTTTGTTATAAATGGCCTTTATTATGTTGAGGTAGGTTTCCTCTATGCCCACTTTCTGGAGAGTTTTTATCATAAATGGGTGTTAAATTTTGTTGAAAGCTTTTTCTGCATCTTTTGAGACGACCATATGGTTTTTATTCTTCAATTTGTTAATATGGTGTATCACGTTGATTGATTTGCATATACTGAAGAATCCTTGCATCCCTGGGATAAATCCCACTTGGTCACGGTGTGTGATCCTTTTAATGTGTTGTTGGATTCTGTTTGCTGGTGTTTTTTTTTGCGGTATGCGGGCCTCTCACTGTTGTGGCCTCTCCCGTTGCGGAGCACAGGCTCTGGACGCTCAGGCTCAGCGGCCATGGCTCACGGTCCCAGCCACTCTGCGGTATGTGGGATCTTCCCGGACCGGGGCACGAACCCGTGTGCCCTGCATCGGCAGGTGGACTCTCAACCACTGTGCCACCAGGGAAGCCCTGTTTGCTGGTATTTTGTTGAGAATTTTTGCATCTATAGCCATCAGTGATATTGGTCTGTAATTTTCTTTTATTCTAGTATCTTCATCTGGTTTTGGTATCAGGCCTCATAGAATGGCCTCATAGAATGAGTTTGGGAGTGTTCCTTCCTCTTCAATTTTTTGGAAGAGTTTGAGAAGGATGGGTGTTAGCTCTTCTCTAAATGTTTGATAGAATTCACCTGTGAAGCCATCTGGTCCTGGACTTCTGTTTGTTGGAAGATTTTTAATCACAGTTTCAATTTCATTACTTGTGATTGCTCTTTTCATATTTTCTATTTCTTCCTGGTTCAGGCTTGGAAGTTTATACCTTTCTAAGAATTTGTCCATTTCCTCCAGGTTGTCCATTTTAGTGGCATAGAGTTGCTTGTAGTAGTCTCTAGGATGCTTTGTATTTCTGTGGTGTCTGTTGTAACTTTTCCTTTTTCATTTCTAATTTTATTGATTTGAGTCCTCTCCCTCTTGATGAGTCTGGCTAAAGGTTTATCAATTTTTTTATCTTCTCAAAGAACAAGCTTTTAGCTTTACTGATCTTTCCTATTGTTTTCTTTGTTTCTATTTCATTTATTTCTGCTCTGATCTTTATGATTTCTTTCCTTCTACTAACTTTGGGTTTTGTTTGTTCTTCTTTCTCTAGTTCCTTTAAGTCTAAGATTAGATTGTTTATTGGAGATTTTTCTTGTTTCTTGACGTAGGTGCGTATTGCCATAAACTTCCCTCTTAGAAGTGCTTTTACTGCATCCCATAGGTTTTCGGTCATCGTGTTTTCGTTGTAATTTGTCTCTGGGTATTTTCTGATTTCTTCTTTGATTTCTTCAGTGATTTCTTTGTTATTTAGTAACATATTGTTTAGCCTCCATGTGTTTGTGGTTTTTTACGGTTTTTTCCCTGTAATTCATTTCTAATCTCATAGCGTTGTGGTCAGGACAGATTCTTGATATGATTTCAATTTTCTTAAATTTTTGGAGGCTTGATTTGTGACCCAAGGTGTCATCTATCCTGGAGAATGTTCCATGTGCACTTGAGAAGAAAGTGTAACCTGCTGTTTTTGGATGGAATGTCCTATAAATATCAATTAAATCTATCTGGTCTATTGTGTCATTTAAAGCTTCTGTTTCCTTATTTATTTTCATTTTAGATGATCTGTCCATTGGTGTAATTGAGGTGTTAAACTCCCCCACTATTATTGTGTTACTGTCAATTTCCTCTTTTATAGCTGTTAGCAGTTACCTTATGTATTGAGGTGCTCCTATGTTGGGTGCATATATATTTGTAATTGTTATATCTTCTTCTTGGATTGATCCCTTGATCATTATGTAGTGTCCTTCCTTGTCTCTTGTAACATTCATTATTTTAAAGTCTTTTATCTGATATGAGCATTGATACTCCAGCTTTCTTTTGATCTCCATTCATGGAATACGTTTTTCCATCCCCTCACTTTCAGTCTTTATGTGTCCCTAGGACGGAAGTGGGTCTCTTGTAGACAGCCTATGTAACGGTCTTGTTTATGTATCCATTCAGCGAGCCTGTGTCTTTTGGTTGGAGCATTTAATCCATTCACGTTTAAGGTAATTATCGATATGTATGGTCCTATTACCAGTTTCTTAATTGTTTTGAGTTTGTTTTTGTAGGTCCTTTTCTTCTCTTGTGTTTCCCACTTAGAGAAGTTCCTTTACCATTTGTTGTAGAGCTGGTTTGGTGCTCCTGAATTCTCTTAGCTTTTGCTTGTCTGTAAAGCTTTTGATTTCTCCATCGAATCTGAATGAGATACTTGCCGGGTAGTGTAATCTTTGTTGTAGGTTCTTCCCTTTCATCACTTTAAACATATTGTGCCACTCCCTTCTGGCTTGTAGAGTTTCTGCTGAGAAATCAGCTGTTAACTTTATGGGAGTTCCCTTTTATGTTATTTGTCATTTTTCCCTTGTTGCTTTCAATAATTTTTCTTTGCGTTTAATTTTTGTCAATTTGATTACTATGTGTCTCGGCACGTTTTTCCTTGGGTTTATCCTGCCTGGGACTCTCTGCACTTCCTGGACTTGGGTGGCTATTTCCTGTCCCATGTTAGGGAAGTTTTCAACTATAATCTCTTCAAATATTTTCTCGGGTCCTTTCTCTCTCTCTTCACCTTCTGGGACCCCTATACTGCAAATGTTGTGTTTAATGTTGTCCTGGAAAAATTGCAGAAGGTAGTGGAACAAAAGGATGAATACGTTGTTCTATCAAGTTCTCGGTGAAAATGAAAAATGTGTCTTTTATTTTTACTTAAAAACTGAAGGCACTTTTAGCCAGTCCAAATATAATCAATTTTTGTACATTGGTCTTGTCATCTGTGACTTTGCTGAGCTCATTTATTCTGGGCGGTGGGGGTGGGGTGTGATGAATTGGCAGATTGGGATTGACATGTATACACTTATATGTATAAAACAGATAACTAATAAGAACCTGCTGTATAAAGAAATGAAATAAAATTCCAATATTCAAAAAAAAGACTGTGGTAGTGGCATAAGGAAAAACATATAGATCAATGGGAAATAATTAAGAGTCTAGAAATAAAGCTTTATATTTATGGTCAGTTGATTTTTCAACAAAAAGTACCAAGATAATTCAATGGGGTTAAGAATAGTCTTCAACAAATGGTCTGGAACAATGGGGTATCCATCTGCATGTAAAAGGATGAATCTAGACCCTTACACTATACAAAAATGTTAACTAAGAGTGGATCATAAACCTGATGTAAAACCTGAAACTGTAAAACTTTTAGAAGAAAATGTAGCAGAAAATATTTGTGTCGTTGAGTCAAGCAAATATTTCTTAGCTATGATGCCAAAATCACAGTCCGTAAAAGAGAAAATTTTCTACATAAGGATCATGTTGTCTTTAAATAAAGACAGCTTTTACTTCTTCCTTTCCATTCTGGGTGCACTGTCTTTTTTTTTCTTTCTTACCTGATTGCACTAGCTGGAAACTCCAGTACAATGTCAACTTGAAGTAGTGAAAGCAACCATGTTTTCCTTGTGCCTGATCTTATGGAAAATGTTTCAGTCTTTCACCATTAAGCATGATGTTAGCTGTAGGTTTTTTTCTATATGCTTTTTATCAGGTTAAGGAAGTTCCCATCTATTCCTAATTTGTTGAAAGCTTTCATGATTGGCTGTTAGATTTTGTCAAATGCTTTTTTTGCATCTATTGAGGTGATCATGTGGTTTTTGTTCTTTATTAATATAGTATATTATATAAACTTATTTTTAGGATGAACCAATCTTGCATTCTTGGGACAAATCCTGCTTAATCATAATGTATAATCCTTTCTTACATGCTGTTGGATTTGGTTTACTAACATTTTGTTGAGGATTTTGTGTCTATATTCATAAGCAATAATGGTTTGTAGTTTTCTTGTCATGTCTTATCTGGCTTTGGTATCAGGGCAATTTTTATTTTATTTTATCTTTTTAATCTTTAAAAAGTTTTACTTATTTATTTATTTATTTTTGGCTGTGTTGGGTCTTCGCTGCTGCACGCGAGCTTTCTTTAGTTGCATCGAGCAGGGGCTACTCTTCGTTGCAGCACGCGGGCTTCTCATTGCGTGGGCTTCTCTTGTTGTTGATCACGGGCTCTAGGCACACAGGCTTCAGTGGTTGTGGCACACAGGCTGAGTAGTGTGGCATGCGGGCTCTAGAGCACAGGCTCAGGAGTTATGGCACATGGGCTTAGTTGCTCTGCCGCATGTGGGATCTTCCTGGACCAGGGCTCGAACCCGTGTCCCCTGCATTAGCAGGCGGATTCTTAACCACTGCACCACCAGGGGAAACCCAGTTTTTACATCATGGAACAAACTGGGAAGTTTCCCTTACTCCTCTATTTTGTGGAAGAGTTTGTAAAGAACTAGCATTATTTCTTCAAATATCTGATGGATTTCACTAGTGAAGCTATCTGGACCTGGGTTTTTGTTTGTGAGAAAATTTTAGTAATTAATTCAATTTTTCTCCTTGTTATAGATCCATTAAGGTTTTCTATTTCTTCTTGGGTCAATTTCGATGATTGGTGACTTTTACATTAAATGTAATCTTTATAATAACCCCTCAAAATAATAATTAGGCCCATTTTATTTTGAGACTTAAAAGATTGAGTGATTTATCTCAAGGTCAGATATCTGGAAAATGTCCAGTCAGTGGGACTGCAAAGTCCATGCTGCTTCTACTAGGTCACACTGCCTCTAAACAGACATAGGGCTTTATAAGGTGACCCCCAACCCCCAGAGTCACCACTAAAAACAATCCTTTTTTGTGGATGACTTAATCTATCCACGTTTGGGGTATTTTTAATCAAAGAAAGACTTGTGACTCCCTGCAATACGAGTTGCTGGCAGCAGGGATGCCACCCACAGCCCAGGGTTCTCCCTTCTTTAAAGCCCCATTGAGAATCACTGCCTTAGGAATCCCACTCAGCATGATAGAGGTAAACCCTCTCGGGAAGGCACCTAATGGCAGAGGCTGCACTTAACAGTTTAAACTGGTACACCTTCCTCCCCTGCCTGCCAAGGAGGGGAAAAACAAAATATGCCCAAGGACATAAGTGGTCAGACTGAACCACACTTGTTTTGACAATGACAGTTGACAACTGATAATCCAGATCGCTTCTAGATTAAGAGAAGCCTGATGTGTGACTCCCTAAATTTTGTTTACTCACACAGAAATGATACGGTTGCTCCTTTAACAGGAAGAACCATCAGCAATAAAATTTATTTGGCTCTGTGTGCTTCACATAAAATAAAGAACTAGGCTTCTCACTTATCCAGTCAACATGCCTTTTATCAGGGATGGTGAACCACCTAAAGGATTATTATATAAGATGAGGCCAAAGGGCCCATACTAAGTAGATGCTATGCTGTACTTGAGGTGCACATAACAGATCTATATCAGAAAATTTTATACATTAAAGTGACAAAATAGAAAAGAACTGAGCTGGGCTTCCCTGGTGGCGCAGTGGTTGAGGGTCCGCCTGCTGATGCAGGGGACATGGGTTCGTGTCCCGGTCCAGGAAGATCCCACATGCCGCGGAGCGGCTGGGCCCGTGAGCCATGGCCGCTGAGCCTGCGCATCCGGAGCCTATGCTCCGCAACGGGAGAGGCCACAACAGTGAGAGGCCCGCGTACTGCAAAAAAAAAAAAAGAACTGAGCTAACATTCTTCCCATTTTGGTTTGATTTCTTTTTCTTTTTTGTTTGTTTGTTTCTGAAAATCAGAACAGCTTTGAAATTCCTCATTTTCATCAGCTTGAGGAAAATTTTCCAAAAGTCAGTACTGTTTCAGTTCAAACCATTTCCAATCCCAAACATATCTCTCAGCTGAGATAAATTATTTGATGAGTCACTCCCAAATGACTTTGATGGATAAAATGATGAGTAACCAAATTAAAACAGCTCTTTGGCTTCATTTGCTGCATAAAATGTTTAGCTTATAACAAAAGGTTTTTATATTAACAAGAGTTGCACCCAAGAATTTCAGGAAAATAAACATATACATATATATGTATACACACAAATGTGTGTATATGTACATAGACATGTATGTATATGTAAGCAACGTATACACATACATACATATATACACACAATGTTCTGAAAATAATCATCAGTAAAATAATAAATAAAGGGGGAGAAACTTTTGAAGTTGAGAGATAAGTTAACGGCACAGATGATTTCACAGATGTATATTTATCTCTAAACTCATCAAGTTGTATACATTAAATATGCACAGCTTTTTAATATGTCAATTATATCTCAATACAGTAGTTTACAAAAACAAGCATGAATCAAAACAGTCTCAGTGGGACTTCCCTGGTGGCGCAGTGGTTAAGAGTCTGCCTGCCAATGCAGGGGACATGGGTTTGAGCCCTTGTCCAGGAAGATCCCACATGCCACTGAGCAATTAAGCCCGAGTGCCACAACTATTGGGCCTGTGCTCTAGAGCCCGCAGGCCACAAGTACTGAGCCCACGTGCCACAATTACTGAAGCCCGCGTGCATAGGGCCTGTGCTCCACAACAAGAGAAGCCACCGCAATGAGAAGCCCGCTCACCACGAGTAGCCCCTGCTCGCCACAACTAGAAAAATCCCGCATGTAGCAACAAACACCCAATGCAGCCAAAATGAATAAATTGATTAATTAATTAATTAATTTTAAAAACAGTCTCAGGGCTTCCCTGGTGGCACAGTGGTTAAGAATCCGCCCGCCAATGCAGGGGACATGGGTTCGAGCCTACTGAAGCCCGCGCGCCTACCTAGAGCCCATGTTCCGCAACAAGAGAAGCCACCACAGTGAGAAGCCTGCGCACCAAAATGAAGAGTAGCCCCCACTAGCTGCAACTGGAGAAAGCCCGTGTGCAGCAACAAAGACCCAACACAGCCAAAAATAAATAAAAATAAAATAAGTTAAAAAAATAAGTCTCAGAGGTTAGAAAATAAAAACTTAGTTTAGACACTACTTGAATATTAAAAATATGAGGGCTTCCCTGGTGGCGCAGTGGTTGAGAGTCTGCCTGCCGATGCAGGGGACACGGGTTCGTGCCCCGGTCCAGGAGGATCCCACATGCCACAGAGCGGCTGGGCCCATGAGCCATGGCCGCTGAGCCTGCGCGTCCGGAGCCTGTGCTCCGCAACGGGAGAGGCCACAACAGTGAGAGGCCCGCGCACCGCAAAAAAAAAAAAAAACGAGTACTTTAGGAAATAAAGGATTTAATGGCCAAACATAATAGCTTCATTTTGGAGAAAATGCATTTATTTAATTGAAGACACTATGCTAGATGTATAAGGCACTCCAAATTTTGCGTCTATTATTTAAGCCACCCAGTTTGTAGTACTCTGTTACAGGAGCCCAGGCAAACTAATCCACTTATATATCCCAGACTTGGAGCTGAAAACGCTGACAACCTTGAAAGGGCAATGGGCCCAAACAAAAAAGCCCCCGCAGAGTCTGCTCTCTCTAGACAAAAGACAAGGAAAGGGGCAGCAGAGCAAGGCAGAAAACCTCTAGACAACAACCACTCTAATTGAGCCAAACACCACAGAGCAACCTGGAGCCCCTCTCCCACCACACCAGCAAAGGTAGGCAGAGCACCTAGATTTCCACCGTCAACCCAAATCCCCCACCAAAGTGGTGTCAAGAGGGCCGCAGAACAGCAGCACTTTCATCCCAGCCAGCAGGTAAGGAGGCATCACCTCAGGAGTACCAGTGGAGACTAATGTGGGGAGCCCCCAGGAGGCAGTAACAAAGCATCCTTACCCTTCTCCACTAGGGGGCATCAGTGAGGTCTAGTGGAGAGTCAGGATATTAACCACAGCTGGGTGGTAATGAGGCCACCCTCCTGTGCCCCACAGTGAGACTGGAGTCCATGTCAGAAGCAGTAATGAGGAACCCCTGCCCCTCTCAGCCAGGGTGGTATCAGTAACAGACTACCGGGGGGCCAGAACTCCCACCCATCCAGCAGTAATGAGGAACCCCTCTCCCCAGGTGTCAATAGAAGCTGAGTCAAAAACTGGGGTTTCCACTACCATCTGATGGGAACGATGCTGCACCCCATCTGTGCTCTAACATTGTCAGAATAGGCCCACTAAAACACAAGCTTTAATTAAGATCCTGAATCTCATTATATAATGCCCGAAATATCCAGGTTTCAATCAACTGTCATACCAAGAACCAGGAAGATCTCAACCTGAATGAGAAAAGACAATCAATGAGGGACAACACGGAGATGACACAGACGTTAGAATGAACCAACGAAGATTTCAAGCAGCCACCATAAAATGCTTCAGCAAGCAATCAGAAACGTAACAGGAAGAAATGAAAATAAGGGAAGTTTCAGCAGAGAAATAGAAGATGTAAAGTAAAACCAAATGGAAATCTTAGAACTGAAAAATACCATATCAAATAAAAACTCAGCAGAGGGGCTCAAGCAGAATGGAGGAGATGCAAGAAACAATCAGTGAACAATAGAAATTACCCAACCTGAACAACATGGAGAAAACAGAATGAAAATGAAAATCAACAGATTCTCAGGAACATGTGAAACTATAACAAGGGACCCAACAATTGTGTCACTGGAGTCTTGGAAGGAGAGGAGAGAAAGGCAAGGGCTAAAAAAGTACTCAAAGAAATCATGCCTGAAAATTTCCCAAGAGGCTGAGCAAACCCCAAATGGGATAAACCCAAGGAAATCCACATTGTGACATACAGGTGTCTCCTACTTTTCGCAAGTTTGCTTTAAACCACTTTGCTTCTACAAAAGACCTATGCTAGTATCTGTTTTCACTCACTAAAAGGAATCTGAAGAAAACTTTTGCTTTTATGAAAAAAAGAATTGCTTCTTTGCTTTACACCGTTTCGGCTTACAAAAGGCTTCACAGGAATGCTCTACTTTCAGGTAACAGGGGAAGCCTATATTATAGTCAAACTTCTGAAAACAAAACAAAACAATCTTGGAAGCATCAAGAGAGAAACAACACCTTAGCTATAAAGAGAAAACAATTTTAATTAAAGCAAATTTCTAATCAGAAATCATGGAGACCAGAAGTAACTGGCACAATATTTTTGAGGGCTGAAAGAAAAGAACTATTAACCCGGTATCTTATACACAGTGAAAAAGTCCTTCAGGCATGAGAGTGAAGTCAAGACACTCTCAGCTGAAGGAAAACCAAGAGAATTTGTCATGCTTTATACACCGCTTAACTTTTTTGGTAATTAAAAAATTATAAAATTAATTATACAAAAATGGATCATGGACTTAAATGTAAAACTATAAAAGTTTTAGAACAAAACATACGAGAAAAGCTATGAGACCTGGGGCTAGGTGAAGAGTTCTTAGATGTAAAGGAAAAGCACATTCCATAAAAGGGAAAATTGATAAATTGGAAGTCATCGAAATTTAAAACTTTTGCTCTGCTAAAGGCCCTATTAAGAGAATGAAAAAAGCTACCACCAGGAGAAAATATTTGCAAATCACACATCTGAAAAAGAGCTAGCATCTGAATGTATACAAATCTCTCAAAACTCAACAGCAAAAAAACAAATAATCCAATTAGAATATGGGTAAAAAATATGAAGACACATTTCACTGAAGAGGATATACAGGTTACAAATAAGCACATAAAAAGATGTTCAACATGTTTAGTCGTTAGGGAAATGCAAATTAAAACCACAGTAAGGTATCATTACAGATCTATCAGCATAGTTAAAATTTTAAAATAGTGACAACACGAAATGCTGGCAAGAACACAGAGAAATTGGACTATATTGCTGGTAGGAATGTAAAGTGGTACCGCCGCAACTCTAGAAAACCGTTTGGTAGCTACCACATGACCCAGCAATTGCACTCCTTGGCATTTATCCCAGAGAAGTAAAGACTTATGTTCACACACAAAAAGCTATACATGAATGTTCATAGCAGCCTTATTCATAACAGCCCCAAACTGGAAACAACACAGATGTCCTTCAACAGGTGAATAGTTTAACGGGGGAGTGGTACAGGGTACATCCTTATCATGAAATAACCACACAGCAATTAAAAAAAAAACAAACAAAAAACTGACTTATATAAAACCTAGAGGACTCTCCAGAGAATTACGCTGAGCAAAAAAAGCCTAAATGGGTACATTTTGTTATATAACAAATATATACATAACAAAGCCATTGAAATAGAGACCAGGTTAGTGGTCACCACGGGACAATGGAGGGGGTGGGGCAAGAGGGAAGTCGGTGTAGCTATAAAAGGGGAACAGAGCGTCCTTGTAGCCTCCGTTGACTGTGCCAGTGTCAATATCCTGGTTGTACTAGGTCATTGTACTACAGGTTTGAAGAAGTTAATATTGGGGAGAACTAGGTAGAGGAAACATAGGATCGCTCCGTATTACTTTTTACGACTGCATTTGAATCTACAATTATCTCAAAATAAAAGGCTTAATTTTTTAAAAAGTAACTATTCTTAGCTCTCCATCTGTTCAAAAACAGGTGGTAGGCTGAATTTGGCCCACAGGCTGTAGTAGTTTATAGAGCTTAATGCAAACAACAAGAAACACTACATGTTCCTTCAATGCTGTCTTAGATGCTAAAACTTTAGAGAAATCTAGACACAATCAGAGGTCTTAAAATGTGTTTACAGTAGTTAGTTCTTATACTTTTTGCAGCAGTTTCCTAGGTGGCAAGTGTCCATTCCCAAAGTTAACTTGGAAGGGGATAAGAGCAGTGGGTATGAAACCCCCTCTGGATTTGGATTCTTCAAAATCCTCTTTCTCTTATCGTTGCTCTCATATCAGTATTGTGAGCGCATCTTCTCCAGTTATACGCCACCCCTATTTTCCTACATCCCGGATATTCACTGCATCATGGACGCTAGTTGTTTGTTTTATTCAACTCTGCTGTGGTCCGTGTAAATATGATTGCTCTCTGAACAGGAGTTCTGTTTAAATTGCATGGACTGGTATTAACTTTCTCAGTCTTCCCGTTAACGATCTCAGTTTTGTCCACTGTGCAGCACACACAAAAAATTTAACACCATATTTAAAGCATCCGTATTCACATTCCTGTTAGGAAATCTTTCATCCAATACAGCAGTCATTACCCAGCCATTCGGTGTGGTCTCTGTTTCCGCTGCATTGCTTTGTAATTGTTTATTTTGGCCTCTTAACAATTGTATTGTGATCCTTAGCTGTCTGATTGTATGTAAGGGTGAGGCACTAAAAAGCTCTGCGTCCGTGGGTGAGGCTTGGTGGAGCTTACTGAAGCCCAGGGCTCTACTGAAGGCTAATCCAAATAGATCGCTTCCTTGGGGAGCCCACAACATTAGTCCTTAGGTCTTTTCTCCTGGGTCTATTAAATTACCTGGAGAAGATACTCTTCTGTCTGAAGTTTATGATCCTCCTTGACGCATTCTGGGGGCCTAGATGTGGATAAAGGGCTTCTCACTTTCTCTTCTTCCTGGGAATTTAGTTCCTTTTCCTTCACTGTTGTTTTATCGTCAGGAGGGAGCATGTGTTTGACTCGCCTTCATTAACCAGAGGTCTTTATTTAAATAATCATAGTCTGCGCCGACACATGAGGAATTAAAGTGGTTGTAAGGGTTTAACATGACATCTGGGTTTGTCATCATTCTTGTGCCCCAGCCCCATGGTTACTTCAAGCACATGGACTCAAATTACCACTCTGGATGTAGCTGAGATGAGCTCTCATCATAACTGGAGGTGGTTAGACAAGAAGGCAGGAGGTCAAATCCCAAAAGCCTAACTTGAAGGAGGAAGTTTTTGGATGTGGAATCTTCTTCAACATCCTTTCGCCTGCTTTTGATTTTGTTTCATTAATACAAGCATTTGGGGCCCATCCTCTCCAGTTGTAGGCTCTCCTAATCCTAGATACCTAATCAGAATCTATCAGGGTGATACAGGAAGAAGTAGGCGATTAAACCAGTCATTTCTATAGAGCTTTCAGCTCTAAGCTTCTAAAATTCAAACAGTTTTTTGTGGGCCAGTCTGGAAACCTAACCATGAAATATGCACCTTTTATTGCTATGTGGAAATGCACTCTGAGTTTCATGTAGCAAATTTACACGTCAGCTATAGGCTAAATGTCAGCCTAGGGTAGATACTCCCTTGGGGGAGAGCACCAGAGCGGGGCAGACTCACAGTGACGGGCAAGAGCAGCTAAGCAGAGAGTTCCTGGGCGCTGTTCGGAAATGGGTCGACCTCAGCTGTGGGCCTATCAGGATGAGATGCCATGTTGCCTGTGGCCACGCCACCCACTGAAATAAAGGGAAAGTTAGAATGTGACCTAACACAAGTAGTACATTTCCTCAAGGTCATGGCTCACCTTGGACGTTTGCGTGAGAGGATCTGGAACTGGGAAGAACCGTGTGTGTTACCTGTTCTGCTTGACATTTTGCAGAGCTGACACAGTATCTAGGTATGCATTTATATATATAAAGCAAGGATTTAGAGCATGTTATTTTTTTTTAAGCTTTGCCAACTTGATAGGTAAAATTATATTCTTATGATATCTGAATAGAAATAACTTTGGTTATAAAGTTGTGCTTTTTTTCCCCCATGAGCTTATTGACCATTTATGTTTTTCTTTTGTGCATTGTTCTTTCACTTACTCAAAAATATTTATTGGTCACCTCTGTTACTTCCTGGGATAAAGGGTTAACAAGACAGACCATTTCCCTTTTCATCTCACAGAGCTCATCATTTACAGGAAGTAGACAAACATAAGTAACTTTTTTTGTTTGTTTGTTTTTTTGTTTTTTGCGGTACGCAGGCCTCTCACTGTTGTGACCTCTCCCGTTGCAGAGCACAGGCTCCGGACACGCAGGCTCAGCGGCCATGGCTCACAGGCCCAGCCGCTCCGCGGCATGTGGGATCCTTCCGGACCGGGGCACGAACTCGTGTCCCCTGCATCGGCAGGCGGACTCTCAACCACTGTGCCACCAGGGAAGCCCCAGTAACATAATTTTTGTAAATATTTCTGGAACCTGAAAAGACATAGCCTCTATCGTTAGGACAGAATTTGATATATATGAGTCAGGTCTATTTTATTATGTTGTTTAGGTCTTATAAACCCTTATCTTTTACTTACTTGCTCTGTCATGGGCTGAATATGGTGAACTAAAGTCTCCATTTACTGATATGCTTCTATTGCTTTGTAGTTCCTGTAATTTTTGTTGAGAAAAATGTGATTTTTATACATATCCGTAATTTTTAGATCTTCATCATGAATTATATACTTTATCATGTGTCCTTTCTCCCTCTTATATTTCGTTCCCATTCAACTTTAACAGTGAGGCTGTGAACACTGCTTCCTTCTTCTCTGACAGTGTCATTTTTTCATGTTTACAGATATAAGTATTTAAAGCTGTAAATGTTCCTCTCAGCACTCCTTTAATGGTATTGTTATTTTCCACATGTATCACTGACATACATTTTGCCCATCCTTTTACTTTCAACTGTTCTGAATCACTTCAAGGTGTATCTTTTTTTATATAGCATATACTTGGGTTTTCCTTATAATCCAATTTGAGCCTTTTTCTTTAACTATATCTGGACCATTTACATTTACAGACAGGACGGCTGTTTGGTCTTGTTTCCGTCATCATGTTTTACATTACACAAACTATTTCCATTGATGCTTTAAAATAACTTCCAATATATGGCTTGTTTCCTTTGCTCATGTATGTGTTCTGATCATTCAAAAAAATTTTACGCTGTCTTACCTTTCAGCGGTTATCCTATTGATGAACCCTCTATTTCTTAGCTTCTATCTACTGACACCATATATAAAAAATAAAATAATGGTATGCTTTTACTTCCTCATACTCTCCTCTCCGCTAAATTAGCTGATTATTTCTATTTATTCTTTCAGTACTTACCTTTATACTTTAAAGTATATTACTGGATTTCCCTGGTGGTGCAGTGGTTAAGAATCCGCCTGCCAATGCAGGGGCCACAGGTCTGAGCCCTGGTCCAGGAAGATGCCACGTGCCGCAGAGCAACTAAGCCCATGCGCCACAACTACTGAGCCTGCACTCTAGAGCCTGCGAGACACAACTACTGAGCGCGCGTGCTGCAACTACTGAAGCCCGCATGCCTAGAGCCTGTGTTCCACAACAAGAGAAGCCACTGCAGTGAGAAGCACGCACACCCCGCTTGCTGCAACTAGAGAAAGCCCACGTGCAGCAACGAAGAAACAATGTAGACAAAAATAAATAAATAAATTGATAAAGTATATTATGAACTTTTTTACTCCTAATAATAAAAGAGTAAGAAATCAGAATACTTATGCCACCTCTTACCTTCTCTTACTTCCAACTTTTGTAACTGTAACTTCCACTGTGGATCCTGTCTTCATCCTATAGCAAATTCCTTTGCTGTGATTTCTCATTTACCGCTTGTTTGGAGCTTATCCTCTTGCAGTTTTTTCATGAAATGCTCATAAGAAATACAGTCCTTAATTCTCCCATGTTTATAAACGTTGATGTATTACACTCAAACATAAGTGGCAGTCTGACATATTCCCTCACTAGAGTATACACTACACAGGCAGGAACGTGTGTCTGTTTTGCTCACTGGTGTATCTCCGATGCCAAGAACAGTAGCTGGCACATAGCTGCACTATAAATATTTGTTAAATGAACAATATACAAAGGAAAATTACAAAAAAAGGTTTGGGGTTGGGCTTTTTCCTTCTGAGAATTTTGTCAGCATGGCTTTTCTAGTGCCAAATACTAAAAGAGAGAAGTTTGAGGCCTCTCTGATTTCTACCCCAGTACAATTTAGTTTTGGTTTTCAGCAATTTGACCTTGAGTTACCTAAGTGTCATTTTCTTTGTGTTTAATCTTACTTGAAATTGTTCTACATCTTGAATCTATGGGTTTATATTTTTCATCAAATTTGAAAATGTTTAAGCTAGGTTTTGTTTCTGTACCATGTGTGCTCTTAAAAAATCTTTATTCTCTCTTGAGTGAAAAGATCTATATTTATCTACTAGATCAAGTTCATTAATTTTACAATTCAAATCTATATCTCTGCTCTTTTCAGCTTTTGATCTATCCATTTCTGCACGGTATATCTTAAAATCTTCAACTAAAACTTTCTAGTCTGGTGATAGTCACTTGCTTTATATATTTTGAGGCTATATTGATGGCAACATACATGTCCATGATAAAATATCATTTGTTACTACTAATATGACATCCTTTGCCCCTTATGGCATATTCATCTTATAACTGTTTTGCTAATGTTACAACTGCTACCATGGCTTTTGTTCAATCTGCCTGACACATATTTTTTCCATCTTTTAAATTTTCAATCTTTAGTATAATTTTGCTTTAAATATATCTTTTGTAGATATTGCTACATCTCTTAAAACCCAACCTGGGAGGACTGTGTGAGGCAGGGAATTACAATGTCTCTGGAGAATGTGGGTGGATGAACTAAATGGAAGACTTTCAATGAACCAGTAATGCAGTAAGAGGCAGAAGTAACTCCAGGTGGAGGGCCTTGCAGGAGGAGTTCATCACGGGCTTTCTTAATTTATTCCAATCCAAACGAGTTGATGCCTTGGGAGTTGGGCCTTATCCCAAAGAGTTCACTGTGCTTTCTGCAAGAGTGGCTGTGATCCGTGTGGCCAGCTGTGCTTTGTTTCAGTTGGAAAAGGAACAGTCACAGGTTGGAGAAGTTTCCTTCCTGGGAGGGTTCAAAGAGACAGCCTTCATGCAATGATTAGGAAGTGAACAAAAGAAGGAGAGAGACCCTTAACCGTGGCATCACTGAGCACCCAAAGCTCACTCTGGTCTACCCTCCTGAAGTTATTACTCAACAGCTGAAGTGATTAAAATCTTTTTGAAAAGACTGGCTCCTTTCCACAGAACTGGCAGGCGGGGGGATAATACAGATGACCCAACTGACATACTCTGAAGTCAGAAACATTTGCCTTGTAGAGTAATGAGAAAATACTCAGAACAGAAGAGGACAGCCTGGCTACTGCACGACATAGACTCATAAGGAAAAATTAAGCCTGATGCAGTGGGTGAGGCAGGACATACATGCACAACTGCTCTTCCCCGATCTCTGAGGCACAGGGGCAGGTGGGACAGGCCTCCGAGGATGTGCAAGCCCCTACCCAATCCTAGTACAGATGTTCTGGAAGAGCTGAGGAAGGTACTCATCTATCTCCTTGATCCAAAGATTCTGTATCTGATTTTTAATGCTTAAGCGAGTCCATGACAAATATTGTCGAGCAGGGGTCCCCAACCCCAGGGCCTCAGACCACTACCAGTCCGCGGCCTGTTAGGAACCAGGCCACACAGCAGGAGGTGAGCAGTGAGCGAGCAAAGCTTCATCTGTATTTACAGCCGCTCCCCATCGCTCCCATTACCACCTGAACCATCCCCCCACCCCCAGTCCACGGAAAGATTGTCTTCTACGAAACCAGTCCCTGGTGCCGAAAAGGTTGGGGACCGCTGTTGTAGAGAACACAGAATTAAAGGTGGTTCCCGAAAAAGAAATTGCATTCAAAGTAAGGCAGACATCTTCCGGTGACAGAGCACGTGGGGCATTTTCAACACGGAGCTACACCTGATAAATATATTCATGTATATGCACAAACACAAATACATACACACACACATATATGTGATGGCAGCCTTCCAAAACGAAATCCAAGAGCCATAATTGACTTCCTTCTTTTTCTACCTCTAGCAAGTAAATAATGATGTAAGACCCTTTGGGGGAAAAGGGAAAGACAGTCATCTCGTTCATCTTCCGAAACAAACCTGAGGCAGGTGTTAAAAACCATCTCCAGTTTACAGATGAGTCTGGCTACAGGTTTCCTTCCTGTTACCTCACGAAGGATGCAGGAAGGAAAGACAGGCGTGTGCTGTTCTGCCTTTGAGCCGACTGAGAAGGAATTAAAGCTGGTGGTTTTAGAACCGGCAGATACACAAATACATCTTGGTATGATTTTCTTAAAAGACAACAAGTGACGCCTTTCAAACCAACGACAATGGTTTCTATTCCTGTTTCTAATCTGATTCCTCTTTTGGAATTTGCTCTTCGAGAAATGTTAGGCTTTGAAATGAGGACCCCGAAAGCCAAGAGCCCCAGATCCTGCTGCAGAACCCCAGCATGACCTTCTGTGAAACTCCTAATAAATCACTCGGTTTTGCCTTGAAGCCATTGAATAACTGAGCCCAGTTTGGAAGCTGGTGTCTCAAATCATCACCCAGGGCCTCCACACGAGAGTACCGTTTACCCTGAGAATCGTTCGATTCCACCCAGCAAGTCCACAATAAATTGGCACCTCGTTCCCGCCAGGAGGGGGCTCACATCAAAGTTATGTTAACTTTCAGAAGTCCATCTTCAGCCTGCTTTCACCAAGCCTGCCTGGTAATTGCCTTCACCTGAAAATCCAGTGCAACTCCACCAGGCTTCCCGATGGACAACAAAAGAGAAAAACAGTGGGAGAAAATAAGGGCCAGAAGCACCTCAGGATCTGTCATCCAGTGTGAGGTCTTGTGTCAGTCTGGCAAGTGACACCCTGGGAGGCTGGCCTTCCTTCATGCATGTCCTGTGAGGTTTGAACGCACTGACAAACAGAGAATGGCTATTTATTGAGCATCTACAATGTCCTAGGAACAATGTCACACCCCTTTTTTATTTCCATTTATCCTCCCAACATCCTCTACATAGTTAAAATGAACCTTACCTGACAGATGTGGGGCAACTACAGCTCAGGTCACGGGACCTGACTGAGGTCATCTGGTTAGAAAGTGGCGGGGTGAGGATTCACACGTGTCTTTGCTCCCCAAACCTCAGGCTCTTTTCACGTCACACCCGAAATGTCCGAAGCACGAATACTGAGATGCTTTTCTAAGGAGCCCACGAAACAGGTATTTCTCCTTGATCGCTACAGGGTGAGAGATTGAGCAGGGTGTCAGACGCTCAGTGGGTAAAGCTAAACTACGGCCTGTTGGTCCAAAGATGGCATCTAAGGTTGTTCACGGCAGCTGTGGGCAAGTGAGGGCTGTTCACACACCTGGGCAGGAAAGCTTACTTCAGGCTGGGAGAGTGGAGAGGGGGAAATTAGTGTTTATTAAGAGGTAACAGGTCTTCATAATGAAGAGCACGGACTCTGGAGCCAGACTGCCCAGGTTTAAATCCCATCTCCTGTCCTGCTACAGAATAATCCGGTGTGCATGTGCACAGGAAGGTGTCTGGGTGTGAGGGGCAGTGGAGATGGGCGAGCAGGAGTGGCCACGTGTTGCGGTTTGCTGAAGCTGGTCGAGGTGTACGTGAGGTATATTGTATTACCGTTCTATTTTTGTGTATGTGCGAAACTTCCCATAACAAAAGCATTAAAATAAGCAAACCTGGGTTCCTCCGCTGACTAGCTGTATGACAGCAACAAGTCCTTTGGCCCACCTCAGTTTCCTCAGCAGTAAAACTGAGTGCTAACAGTACCTACTCCTAGGGCTATATGAGAAATAAATGAGTTAATACGTGGAAAACAGTGCATGTATACATTACCTGTATTACATGAATACATGTCAAATGCTAGAAATTACTACAGAGTAACTACTACATCCCAGGTGCTAGACTTGGCATCACAAATGTATTGTTTCAATTGATTCCTCCCAACAGTCCTACGAGGCAAGAGAGCCTCCATTTTCACAGGAGGAAGTGGACTGAGAGGGGTGCTGGCAGCAAAACCTGCATAAAAAGTCAGGTTGGCTCTAAAAGCCTTGTTTCCCCTAGAGGCCCACTTCCCTGAAAGTGCCTGGACTGCCTACTACAGATGGGGAAACTGAGCTCTGGGGGTTTGGGAAATCCACAGCTCTGAGGGGTAGGCTGGAAACTGAACACAGATGAGGCCAGGACCCAGCACAGCCTGGGCTCTTCCTTCTGGAGCGGACAGGCTGTCCTCACACAGGCTGTCCTTGGGGAGGGAGGGGCGGAGCTCTGCATTCCGTGGCTAAGTGGCCATCGTGAGGGCAGGGATGGTGCAGAAGCCCCGCCCCCTCCTTCACCCCAATGAGCCGTCCTGGGGGCAGGAGGCTCCAGGCTTTCTCAGACCAGCAAGCACTAAGGCTCCTCAGAGAACCAAATAAGGGGGAGGAAAACGGAAACCTAAGGGGAACTTGATGCTAGCAGCCTCTGCATTTGATAAATGTTTCAGCGAATCTCTTTCCAGGGCCACAGGCACTGGAGTGAGTGGGGGGCAGCACGCGGTCTCCCTCGGAGGCCCGCAGAGCTCCGTCGGCCCTGCCCAGCCCAGCATCCGAGCTTCAGCTGGAGCCCTTCCTTCCAGCAGCTGCTTCGTCTTCTTAGAGACTCACTCCAAGACGCTCCATGCCCCCAGAACACGCCTGTGCAATCAGTGAGCGAGTCATGCAGCCACGGAGATTAGACAAGCACTTGTCTCCCCACAGATCTCCCCGTAATCAGCAATGACAGAGGAGCAGACACCCTCAGAGCAGTAACCATGAATCTGACTTCCAAAAGGGGCCCACTCCACCAGCCACCAGGACGGCTAACGATGCCCTAAAATACAATGAAGCAACCCTTCCAGCACAGCCAATTTGCATCCCAAACTCAGCTGGACTGTTGACAATTTGTACCCTTTCTGCAGGAACTGAACCAAGCCTGACCTTTACCTCCAGGACCACATCTGTGTTGCTGCTGTTTGCTAACTGGTGTCAAAAGCAGTTGTGGTCTCATTCCAATTAGAACTCTTATTTTTGCTGAAACAGTCCAATTTATGCATCCTTTCTGGCCCTCTCAAGAGGCTCTCAATCTTAAAACGAGCCCGTCAAAAAACACAATTTTACCGGAAGTGATTCACAGCAGGGAGTGAAGGGGGGAGACGGAGAAAGCCCAGAGGACTGGAGGTGAGAGGGACATACCTCCCAGCCAGGGGACCCGCACGGACAGCACCTTCCTGTGCTCCCGGGAGAGCAAGGCCACCTCCTGGCAAAACAAGATAAACATCCAGTTTAAGGCTATTATCTCCTTTATTCAAAAAATAAATATTTCACTTTTGAGTCGACATATTTCAAATCACATGAAGCACAGAGAAGAAATACAGTCCCTTTGGAAATCATGAACACATGTAGCAAAGAGTCATGTTCAAAGCAAAGGGGATGGGGTGAGCACTGATTCCAACTGATCCATGACCCAGAGATTCCTCCTCTCACCAGGTGGAGCTACATATCGATTGTAGGCGAGAAGCACACACACACACACACACACACACACACACACACACGGCTTTGAAGTCTGAAAGGCACATGAAGTGGACCATAAGGTGTGTGGCACATTCACTGATAAAGCGTTCCCTATTCCCTCCCAAGAAAAGTGGAGAAACTTTAATCAAGTCACAGACCAGAGAAGACAGGGTCCTCTGGCTCAGAGCTCAGCATCAGGAAAATCTCTGCAGATGAAAGCCATTCTTCTTCTGCTCTCCCCTCCCGCGCCTCCGCTCTGGGGGGGAGGTCCCTCACTCGGTGATGGCGGGGCGCGTGGCCACGTACACGAACACCACGATCAGCAGCACGACCACAGCCAGCGTGGGCAGTACCACCGTGGTGATCTGCTGCCGGGCCTCCTGCATGGCCTGCTTTCGCTCCTTCTTATCCTTGGACGTCTCCTTCTTGGGCTTCCCCTTGAGCTGCCGCATCTTTCCTAGGGGATGCTAGGAGGGTGCGTCTGGAGAGGGATTTGAAGGAAGGGTCACGCTCCTCTGGTCAGGGTGCAGAATCTCCTGTAGAGAGAACCATGATCAAGAATGAACAGACTGAAAGGAAAAGGAATCGCAAAGTCAAAGGCAAACGCTAAACCAGGAAGATATCTGCAGCTTAGCAGCCCAAGGATTAAGGACAGAAGAGGTCTCGTAGCCCCTCTGAGTGGTGGGTGGTGGAGCTAAGCAGGACGCTCCTGGGGCTCTATCACCGTCAGCGCTTCTGCAGGTGTGCTGTGCACAGGTGACCGGCACACTGAGACAGGGCCCCTCAGCTCCAGGGGCAGCTGGCCAGGTGCTGGGCACCAGATGAACAAGACTGCTTTCATGACACAAAGGGACTGGGAAGCACTAACTATGCCGCCTCCACTCAGCGGAAAGGGGGGCACCCTTCTCCCTTCCAAGGCTCCACCTATTTACTTCACTGTTCTAAATCCCACCGTCTCCCCAGCTAACCTCCAGCGCTGAACCGCCGGCAGCCTGCAGATCCCAGGACCGTGGCTCCCTTCCTGCCCGAGCCCAGGGCCTGACTGCAGGCTGCGGCAGCCTCACTGGGGCCGAAGAGAACCCGGAGGCACCGACTTTTCTGATCTCCATTTGATCCTTTACCCATCCACCCAAACCTTCCTGAGCACCTCCTATGTGCCAGGCTCTGCTCGAGGCGTGGAGGAAGAGGTGGAACACGCGGGGCTGTGCTCACAGAGCCCATGGTCTAGGGGTGCACCCTAGGTTGCAAGCAGAGTCGAGAGCTGGGTCAGACAGACGATAAAGAGAGATCAGCTGAGCCTCCGGTCCAGCCACCCACTCAACCTAGGATCTCGTAAATTCTGTGCCCCGTGGAGGTGCTCAGGTGGTGAAGCGGTGCTGTCAGGGGCCTGGGGGATGAATCAAAGGCCGTGGGTAACTATAGAGCAACAGCTCCATACGAGTCCGATTCTGAGCTTTACGCAACAGAAACAGACTTTGGCTGATTCAAGTTGAGATGGAGTTTACACAGAGGCCTTTGGCACCTCATAGGATCCCCAGAAAAGAGGACCTGGCTCAGGAAATAAGCAGGGCAAGGAGCTGTGCAGCCATCACCTGAGCCCCACTCACACCACGAGCCTGGAGGAGGCCTCAGGCTGTATCATCACCTGGACACTGCCACTGAAGCAGGGGGCACTGAGGCCACAACTACTGCCCCTGGAAACCAGACGGAGCTGCTGTCACTGCCTTCAGGACGAATTCTCCAGGGCCCTGGCTTCTCTGTGTCACCAGGTGCATGTGACCAGCCAAGCTGAGACCCAATATACCCGCAGCCTAGCCTTCCAACCTCTATAAACAGCGGGAGTGTTTCTAAACACAGTGAAGGAGTCGGCGGGGGCGGGGGGGGGTTGGCTACTGGGCAGGGAAATGAAAAAGACAAATGTCCTTCATAATATTCCTCTAACAGAGAGACTTTTGTATCATGATACTGTATACCCAGTTTTGCCCCAGGACAGTGGGTGGCCTGTCACCACCCTGATGAGGAAGATGACATTTACACCTACATGAACGTGTCAAGTGGCAGGCAGGACGTGGAATGTGGGTTCCGAGGCGGGAAAAGTCTTGTGTGAATCTCCCTGTCGGTAGAGGGATCCTAATCTCACCACTCCTCTCATCCCCGATTGGACCCCGGAAATTTTTTCCTATTCTCCATAATCAGGTGCAGTTTCTCCTGGTGCAAGAGGGCTGAAATTATTGCCCTGGAATGACATGATGCCAGCCAAAAGCAAATATTAACGTTCTGGAGAGCCCCATTTAGGCAAATTTAAGCCTTCCATCAGGCTTTTGAAAATAGCCACTCTTAACTTCCTTAAGACCTGACAGGTGTAGGAACCCCCGGCTTTACAAATTCTCCTTTTCAAATCTTTCAGAGAACTTGCAGGCAGGCCTGGGTTCAAACTAAGGACATACAACTTCCGGGCTGAATGGCTTTGGGCTTCAGGAGGCCTCAATGTCATCATGTGAACAGTGAGGACAATTTCTCGGAAGGAGTGACTGAGGATTTGAAAAGAAAACACTCCACATGGTGCTTGGCCCGCCCACACCTGGCAGGACGGGCCGGCCAGCCGGACGCAGCCGCTTCCTCCCTCCCCACCGCTTGCCCACTCTGGGGCCCTGGTCAGAGCTCACGGAGCTCACCAGCCTCAGCCGCCCCCCAGGGAGGTGGCATAATGGCAGTGCCCCGCCCGCAGGACCGTGGTGAGGAGGAGACAAGAATCCGGGTAACACGGCACCTGGCACAGAGAAGGCACCGGATCCACGTTAGCTGACGCTCCTGAAGCCCACCCAACAGACAGCCTGCGGGGAGACGGGCAGGCTCGTTACCCCCGCTCAGAGATGAGGACACCAAGGGGCAAGAGGAAAAACGTCTTGCGCACAGTCAGCTGGTCTGTAAAGAGTATCTAACAGAGCAGTGGATGGCATCCCTTGTCCAAAGCTATGAGCCGAGCCATGGTCTGTTCTCTCCCTGACACAGCTTCACGAGATTGTCTAAAAAGAGACAGGCCATTGGCAGCACCCTGATTTGTAGCCATTTCCCTATGGACCTAATGGCCTGTGAAAAGAGGAGGACCCCACTGTGGCCCGTCACCCAGCCCCCCACAGGGCCCCTCACCGGACCCATCGCTGGACTCTCCCACAGGACCCTTCACAGGGCACACACACACACACGCACACACACACACACCCACAGAGGACTGGCCGCAGGCAGGTAGCCCCAGAGGCCCAGAGTTAACAAGGGCCCCAGCCCCGCTCCTTCGGCTGCTGGCTGCATCCTCTCGCAGAGGTGTGGCGGACAAGCATAGGCAGCAGCCCCCGTGACAACCAGCTCTTGACACCTGTGAGATGCATTCAGAAGTTCTCCAAGGCTTAAAAAAAGGCCTCGTCACTTGGGACAGTGCCGGTCTGGGTCAGGATTTAAAGGACAAACACGCCAGCCTGAAGTCTGGGGTCTTGGTCAGGCTCCAGTGGGTGGCCTCCCTGATCTCACTCACCTGTGCTGTGGGCCTCAAACCGCAGCCCCGCACTCTCCCTGGGGCTGAAGAGAGAGTGGTGAGGAGGGAGGGAAAACACCTCTGAGATGACAGCTGAGGCGAGGGAAAAGGGCCCAGCAGGACACAGGCTGGGGAAGAGCCGCAGGCAGAGGAGGGAGCGGAAGGAACCAGAAGGGTGACAGGAGGGGAAGTGCAGAGGGCGCAGAGGCCAGGCCATCCTTAGGCTGGCGGGCCACCGTGAGGAGTCGGGTTTCACTCCGAAAGCAGCACACGGCACTGAAGGGCTTCACACGGGGAGGTGCAAGTTTCAAAAAGCTCCTCTGGCCGGTCTGCGGAGACTGGGGTACAGGGGAATGAAAAGGGAGGCCCTTAGAGCAGGGCAGGGAGGGCCCGTGGTGATGGACAGGAGGATGGAGTGGGCTTTTATTTGGGGGGTACCTAATGGCAGATGAGACATGGCACGTGAGGGAAAGAGAATAACGGGTGGACCTAAGGTCTGGAGCTTGGGCACCTGGCTGCATCGTGATCCGGCCTTATGAGGTGGAGGGAGAATGGCAGGAAGGGGCGATGGATTAGAGAAAGGACATGTAAGTGCTCTGTTCACATCTATCCATGTGTGAGGGTGCCTATTAGACATCACCATGGAAATATCAAGGAGGTGGTTGAGGACATGAGTCAAGAGCTCGGTCTGAGCTGAAGATCTATATTTGGAAGTCATCAGCCATGGATGAGGTGAGCTCACCAAGGACAAGGTAGATGGAGACGAGGGCCAGGCCCGAGCCCTGAGCATGTGACAGTCAGAGAACAGGAGGGGAAAGGCAAGCAAAGGAGCCTGTGGAGAAGACGCAAGTGAAGAGAGAAAACAAGTGTGGACCCAGGGACCAAGAGTCAAGAAGAGAGCACGGCTTCCAAACGCCGCCGAGACAAAGTGAAACTAAAGCAGCGGCCATTGGATCCGGCGGCTTGGAGAACTGACCAGAGGAACTTCAGTGGAGTGGACCAATCAGCCTCTATCTCAGACATCTAAACCAAGAAACATGAAGGCACACAAGCTGGAAAATCCTGCGGATGGGGGCACCGGGGAAGCCATCCAATGCCACGTGTGGAAGACAATAGAGGAAGCCAAGCTGGGGAGAGGAGACGGGAGGCGAGGGGAGCACTCTGAGAGCCGGACACGGGGGACTCTGCTCTTACCTTTCCAGCACAGCCCCAGCAAGGCCCAGCTCTATACAGGCTCCTGAGTTGAGTTATGCTGGCCTGTTTCTGACTCTTAGGATAGACGTCTCTTTGAACTTGAGCTGGCTCCAGTGGGTCTCTGTACCTTCCAGTGAAGGAGCCCCGGCTAATTACTCCAGTTTTGCAAGTGAGGAGTCCAAAGCCCTGCCACTGTCACAGAATTAGGGGTGTCAGAGTCAAAAGGCAAACACACATCAGCCTGACCCCGAAGCCTGAAGAGTCAGCATCCTCCAGTGCCTTCCCCATGTACTTTCCCGGCCCTTTACCCACTTTGGGGCCAAGTCATTGCTCACCAGCCCCTTGCAGAGAGGAAATCAGAGATGAAGCTTGTAAGGTGCAGTCTGGCTCTTTCCCAGCAAGCAGCCCAGGCAGGACAGGGAAGCCACTAGCTGAGTTCCAGCTTCACAACCCGACCACGACTGCCACCTGGCCACCCCCTGCCTCGGGCTCCCCTAACCAAGGGATCGGAAACTTCACAAACACTTGAGTTCCACCAGTGCCCCTCCCCCACCAACAAGCCCATGGCAACAGGTCAGCACTGGAATGTTCCAACCGGTCCCCAGGGTGCGTGGGCAGGTGGGCGGGGGGGCAGAGAGGAAGGGGAAACACATCCTTTCAGACAATCATTTTATGATTTTTTGGCTGAGCCAGTCTTTTTTCCATATACATATATATACATATACTACGCACACACACGCTTATTAAAATCCTTATGTATATTTCTTCCTACTTAGAAATCATAATGTACATGACAGCCTTAGAACCTATTAGGGAAACAGCCAGGAGCAGAAGTAAGAACGTGGGTTTGAAACCAGGTTTGAGCCTCAGCTCTGCTGTGTCTAGTTATACAACCCTGGGCAATGTACTTAATCTCTCATGTCCTGACTTTCCTCCTCTGTAAAATGGGATACGAAAACCTGCTTTGTAGAGTCACTGGGGGAGAAAGACTGAAGTATTATCTGAGGTATTGATTAACAGGCCAAGCCAGATGCTCAGTAAATGGTACAGAGTAACTCCCTCTCCAGGGAGGGTTTTCCACTGCAGATACAGGTACGGAGGGAGGTACCAGGGAATGCTGCCCTTTTTTTGGCTTTGAACCATATAACCCCTGGGTGATGGAACCCCCCAGTTTCTCTCTCTTCCCTGCTGAAAACCACCGGTTACCAGTCTGCTGCTGGGCAGGTTTTCCCAGAGGCTTGATGGGAGAAGAAGGTTGCCTTGGGCAATTGAGGGAAGGTTCAGAATCACAGCGACCACCCCCAGCTCCCGTATCCCAGACAGGCTAATGCTGCACTGCCCAGTATGGCAGCCACTCGTCACATGTGGCTACTAGCACTGGAAATGTGGCTGTGGTCCAAACTGAGCTGTAGTGTGAAATACACACCAGAGTTTGAAGACTCCGTACCAAAAGAAAGAATATAAACTGTCTCATTAAAATCTTCCATACTAATTACAAGAAATGATAACATTTTGGATATACTGGGTTCGATAAAATGTATTATTAAATTAATTTCACCTGGGGTTTTTTTTGTTTTTTTTTTTTCACTGTCTTAACGTGGGCTACTCAAAAACTTCAAATTCCATGAGTGGCTCACATGGCACTTTAACTGGGCAGTGCTGTGTGTGCCCCATGCAATAAGCACCAGGTTCAGCCCCCTGATAAGCTCCCCACATCACAGCCTCAACTCACAACGGTGAGGGCTCCGGGGCCCTCACAGCCCCGCCCTAATGGATCTCTCCAGCCTCATCATACCTCACATGACCCACGGCTACCAACACGCCTGAGTGCCCACCCCACACGCTCACATCCCGTGCCCGTGCCCGTGCAGGAGCTCTGCCGCATGCCCTCCCCCATGCACCAGCATCCTCCTGGTATAGACGCTCGTCCTTGGTCACCCCTGTGCCTGGCCTTCAGCACTCCGTCCTCAGTGCCGTCTCGGCACTCGGTTTATGCCTTTATTTCAGCACCGACCAGTGGCCGCCGCCTAACTGGCTGGGCCCCTGATGTCCCCACTGGACTAAGCACTCCTCTGGGAGCAAATGTGTCTTGCTAGTAATAATATTGCCCTGGGCTGGCAGGACGCCTCTCACATAACAGGTGCTCAGCAAGCATCTCTGGATCGAACACCAAAGCTGGAGGACAAGCAGTCATCTCATGTACTAAGCACAGAGTTACAGCAGAAAATTCTACAGGAGAGGAGAAAAGGTTATAGCAGAAGATAATAAACCAGCTAGCTACCACTTAGAAATGCTCATTTCATTCTCAACACAAGATTGGCACTCTCACTCCCACTTTACGTGAAGAAGATGACATCCAGAAAAGTATGGGGACCTCCCTGGTGGTGCAGTGGTTAAGAATCCGCCTGCCAATGCAGGCGACACAGGTTTGATCCCTGCTCCGGAAAGATTCCACACGCCACGGAGCAATGAAGCTCGTGCACCACAACTACTGACCCTGCGCTCTAGAGCCCTTGAGCCACAACTACTGAGCCCGCATGCCACAACTACTGAAGCCCACATGCCTAGAGCCCGTGCGCCGCAACAAGAGAAGGTATCGCAATGAGAAGCCCGCGCACCGCAACAAAGAGTAGCCCCCGCTCGCCGCAACTAGAGAAAGCCTGCACGCAGCAACAAAGACCCGACACAGCCAAAAATAAATAAATAAATTTATGAAAAAAGAAAAGTATGGTGACTTGCCCAAGATCAAAGACCATTAGGAAACCAGCAGAGTCTCAACCCTGGTATAAAATCCATAACAATCACTCATTAAATATTGCGTGAATGAATGGACCGAGGATCTGAACTCAGACCTAATTCCAAAGTGCACCCATCCTCTCTGCATGACCCCACAGTGACAGTGCCTCCAGGACAGCCCACAATTAGGAACAGTAGCTATCACATCCCGAAGGCTCACTACCTGTCAGGCTACCGCACTAAAGCCCTCTACAAACACGCAAACCGCACTGCGGCTTTTATCCCATTTTCAGACAAGGGAACTGAGGCTCAGAGAAGGGAAGGGCCCAGGTAGTAAGTCAGAGTGCATCTGGGATTCAGACCCAGCTCTGTCTGCCTCCCATCCAACCCAGCTGCCTCCAGGTAGCCGGCCCATCCCATGGAGTCACGGGACACAGGGTCAAGAGTCCACGGCGGGTTCCTGCCCGTCAACTCTGGAGGCTGACGAGGGAGGGTATGTGAGCAGAAGCACAGGCCCTCCAGGTGCTTGTCTCACTTGGCAGAGGATAAAGCCTGTTCCTTACTTGCTCCGACCCCCAGAAGCTGTCCTGGGCTTAAAGACGCACTGCAGGTTGCTTGAACTCTCATGGTGGGCCAGGCTGCTCAGAAAGAAGGCCCCCAGGATGTCCCAGGCTGTTGCACGGGCGCCCGTTAAGTGGCTGCAGACTGTGTCGGCTGCACCCGCTCCTCCCCACACAGTCGATGCAAGGACAGACACCCGGCCCAGGTGGCGGCCCGCCTGGAGGGCCGCTCCCAGGGATGGAGGCCAGAGACTGCCCGCCCATCCTCCACGCTGTCCACCTTTTCAAAGCCCTGCAGCTCTCCTGTCTCCAGAAAAGGCGGTGTAAGATGCTCACTGAGAAAATGGCTGCGTTTTTCTCCTACTGCAAAATCAGGAACACAAATGAATAAACAACACGTAAGAAGGGTGTATGTGGGGCAGATCTCCACCAGCTCTTCTCTTGGCTGCGTCATTATAAACATGAAGCATCAGGAGGGCTGCACCACTCCATGCTCTACGCCGTGAGCCCAGGGAAGCTGCCCTGAGTTCAGGGAAACCTAAACTGCGTGCCGAGAACAGCAGCTCTGTGGCTCATGGAGTGTGCTCACTTCACCGTACGTCCCTGGGGTTTAGCCATAATGGGCCGTGATCACCTCACTTCTGTCTGCCGCAGAGACGGGGACAGGGGCTGGGCAGGCTGCCAGGAGAACTGAGCGGGATGGGGCTCCCGACACCCGCTAGGCACCAGCTGATAACACAAGCGCCTTCCCGGGAACACAGACATGAGCAGTGACAGCCACGCATGCTGGCTCCAGCGCCCCGCTGCCGACCGGCCTCAGAGGTCGGGGAGCTCCCGACCGGCCGGCCTGTGGGGAGGGTCAGAGCCACAGACGGAAGCTGACAGGCACAAACACGTGTACATACTTCTCTCACCGAGGGTGAAGGAAGAAGAAACTATGTAATTCGGTGGCAGTGTCAGCTACTCCCAAATAAAAACCCGAGAACACAAAAGAACTTTGGGGTGGGTTGCTGAATAACACAGACATAAAAGGCTAGGGTTCTCAATAAATCGGATAAGTAACATTCCTGCAAAGTGCTTTCCTGTGCAGTATTCATTTCCTCCTCATGGTAACTCTTTATCTTACCTATTATTGTCCTTTTTCACAAGAAAAAGAGCAGACAGAGCAATTAAGCTCACGTCTGGGTGTTAATCCCCATCCTGGCACTTCTGGGGTCTGTGGCCCTTAGACCTTCAATTACTCTGTCTGTAAAACAGGGATAAAACTACCTAGCATTTAAATATTTTTTGAGCATCAACTATACGTCGGGAGACATGCTGGGTAGTTTACAGGGAATGTGGGAGACAGACAACCAACAAATGAACAGACTATGTGTCAGATGATGCTACGTGTTTTAGAGAAAATAAAGGTTGGGGGAACAGAGGCTGCAAAATTAGAGAAATCAATCAAGGAAGGCTTCATGAGAAAGTGACACCGGACCAGAGGCTCAAAGGAGGTGAGGAAGTGACCTGTGCGAGACGGGGGCCACCGGAGGGCTCTGCTTGTGCTAAGGAAAAGCACTGCTGGACAACTGACTGCAGGGGGCAAGGGCTGAGGCCAGGAGCTCGGCGAGGACATGAGTGAATTATTCAGGAGGTACGTGGTGGCTTGGTCCCAGGGAGGGGCAGATGTGGGGAAAAGTGGTCGGGTACTTTGAGGGGACAGCCAACAAGATTCACCAGCAGATTGGAACTGGAGTGTGAAAACATAAAATGATGAAAGGCTCTATGGCCCAAGGAAGTGCAGGAATGGAGGCGCCACGTAGGGGTGTGGGGACAATGGGATGCGTCAAGTCTGAGACGCGATTAGCTGTCCCCAGTGGAGACACTGAGCAGGCAGCTGGATGCATGAGGCCGTGCTTGGGGAGAGAGCTGGGCTGGAGACAGGAGCGTGGCAGCTGTCAGCACTGCAAGCCGCCAGGCTGGGGAGCGAGCGCAGACAGAGAAGGGCCAGTGCGCTCTGAGGTTTAGGACTTGCAGAGTTGAAGAGCAACGAGTAAGAGACTAAAAAGGTACGAAAGGAAGAAAACGGGAAGCGTAAGGTGTCTTGGAAGGCAAGTGCAGAAAGTGCTCCAGGAAGAAGGAGCCGCTCATCAGGCTTGGTCACGTATAGGTAATCGGTGACCTGAGGGGAGAGTTTTGGTGGGGTGGCGAGGTGGGGAGGGGGCCCAGATCTGAGGGGGTCGCAGGGAGGGAGGGAGCAGGCTAGAGAACGGAGACCACGAGTCGCCAACGCTTCTCAAGGCAGGACCCGGGGGCTGAGTGTCTGCACTGCAATCCCAGTCCTGCCGTTTATCAGTCCTGTGACCTCGGGCAAGTTCCTTAATCTTTCCAGGCCTCACATTTCTCATCTGAAAAATGGGGAGAATAATCCCTTAAGGAATTGGCATATGAAAACAATGCCTGGCCCGTAGTATTTACTATGTAAGTATCATCATCCATCAGCAATGGATGTTTTTTAAGGCACTTATAGAATGCTTGTGTCACAGGGGAAGGTGGATCAGGAGAAGGAAGGAAAAAGAAGTGCTGGCGAGCCGCCCAGGGGAGCTGGAGCACCAGCTGGGCTGGCCCCGGATGGGCCCAAGGTGACGGTGGGAGTCTGTGCAAGTTCTCGCAGGGTTGTTGCTGGTTCTCGGTGAAATGGGAAGAAGGTCGTCAGCTTGGGAGGCAGGAAGAGGGAGGAGATGCTGGAGTCTGAAGAGAGAGAAGCCGTGAAACAGCAGGCAAGCGGGATGGATGCATCAGAGCACGACGGGTGACCACCAGCCTGCAGTCAGAGGCCTCAGATCTTAGAGCAAGGCGGTTGGGGGCTGGCACCAACGTGCAGGTACAGGGGATGGAGTCGGCGGATGTTAGACTTAACCAGGACAGGATTTTGTCAGGCCACTATGACACAAGGTGAGGGTTACATGAGATTGCAAAAGAAAAGCGCCTGGCCCAGGACCCGGCATCTGAAGCGCTGCCGCTGTTCAGGCTTCAGTGGCCTGTCCAAGGAGCCCCACTCCCTCCACGTGCGCCTCCCTGACCCCCAACACACACAGAGCTCAGGAGCGGAAAACTCTGCAGGAGCCTCAGTTCTGTTCATTCCACTAAGCCAATTCCCTCCCTTTTCTGTTCAAGCTACTGTCACATTTCCCAGGCCTCTCCTGCTGGTCTCAGAGAACAAAGAAGGTCATGTGAGGGCAGACTAGTCCCCGCACGCTTCTTCCAAGAACCATCAGTGAAGAGGCTCTCCCAGCCTTGGGGAAATATTGGCTTTCCGGGACCTGCCTTGCAATTCCACCAAGCTCTGCAGGTGCGGCTCAACCATCAGTTCCTCCCACTGAAGACGGGTGGGCAAAAAAGCCTTTGATGGATCTCATTATGTAACCCAGACAAGTTAGAGTTAAATTCACAGCGATCAGCAACTTCAAGCACAGTAATTTGTTTTCACTAGTTGACCCGAAGCAAACTCAACCACGGAAAGGACACAGGAGATGACTAAACAGAAACGAAGTTAAGTGAAATTCCCGTAAGAAGGTACAAAACAACGCTTTGAAAGGGTTAAGATGCACAGAAAGAAATACAATTAACAGCACAAACTAAAACCAAAGTTTTATGCCGTGGTATGTAAGCTTATTATGTGCAACACACTCGGAAGTTTTCTACTTGTTTCATTTCATTAGAAAAAAATTATACAATTAACAGCACAAACTAAAACCAAAGTTTTATGCCGTGGTATGTAAGCTTATTATGTGCAACACACTCGGAAGTTTTCTACTTTGTTTCATTTCATTAGAAAAAAATGTCAGTTTAATCCCATGGAAAGTGACTTGCCTTCGAAAAACACTGGATGGAGACCTCAAGGCAGGAAGGGCTGGTAATTCAATCCCATTCCCAGGAGAAGTCGCCGAAACACCCTGACAGTCTTTCTACCTTGATGAATAATAGGCTCCTATGAGAATGAAAGGAAGTAATGAACGAGAAAATTTACAGGCTCTTCTAGGTGTGGTCATTCCTTAAACAGCAATTCTTTATCCAAACCTGCAGGTTCTCTCGATTTCATGTGCTATTCAATGAGGTACTTTAAGACAGCAGGTACTAAAAGCAAGAGTCACTAATTTATCCCTTTGTTATTGACAGCTCAACTCTGTGGCAGCTCAAGACTAAGGCGAGGTTGGGGGGAAATTCATGAAGACATGCACACCAGCCAATTGTATGCACTGTTTTGGATTTTTTTTCCAGGCAGTGCTTCTCTAACTCTTCCATCTCAAATATGGAGAGGGGACATTCATTCCTGGAGGCCAAGTCTGGGGCAAAGCCACTGCAAGAATAAAATTTTAATTGTGTCTTATTTTAAATGTCAAGCGATCATATATAACATTATCCCCTGCTGTTTACTCGTAACGGGCATGGCACTGTGATAAGAGCCTGCCGTGGCTCTCACTGCGTCCCAGGCTCCCATCTTAGAGGTGAGAAATGGGGTTTTGAGAGGTTATGTAACTTGCCCAGGACCACGAAGCAAATAAGTGGTGGGACAGATTCAAACGCACCCAGTCTGGTTCCAGAGCCCTGCTTGTAACCACGAAGCTATGTTGAATTCTCCTCCAACAACCAACCATATTTGTTTTAATATTCTTTAAATGTTATCTCCCCCAAACCTTTGGGTAAACAGGACCCACACGCACCCCAGGGCTCTGCCTACACGCTGGGGAACCCTTTGGGCATGCAGAGCCACGAGTCCGCCAGAACTCCCCTGCCTTCCTTACACTCCTGTGGCCGGAAGCGGGCTCACAGCCCTTCTCTCCCAGACGCGGAGCACCGTCCTCATGTTCTCTTAGGCATGAGCTTCATTAACAACCAACATCTCACAAGCACCAGTTGTTTATGGCATTTTTAAAATGAAAAATTCATCCCTAAGCTAAATTACAGCAAGTTAATTACAGCGCCTGGCTGATGGCACACATACTGAGAGAGAGTGAGGGACTGACGGAAGCATCAAATGCAAACAGCAGCCGCAACTAACATGCGCCCAAGGCTGCACGCCTGGGCCTTCCTCAGATACAGAGACTGGGGCTCACCCCACCCAGAGGGCCAGCACCAGAAAGAGACGGGCAAGCTCTCACATCCATCCATTTATTCCACAGACACCTGCTGGGCACCTAAGTGTTGGGGACGAGCCCATCACACACAGAGTCACTCACTCACCAATTCATTCCATCAAACACTTAGCGGGCACCTACCACAGGCCAGGCACTGCTCAACTGCTGTGCATATACAGACGGATGGACTGACTGGTCCATCTCATCAGGTACTGATTCACCTTGATGCGCTAGGCACTGTCCGGGCAGCGGGAATGGAATAATGAACAACACAAAGTTCTGGCTCTGACGGAACGTACATTCCAGGAAAAGGAGGCAGACGAGAGACAAGTCAATATGTAGTGTGTCAAGGAGTGAAGTGCTATGAAGGAAGACAAAGCAGCATAAGGTGACAGAGAGCGGGGGACGTGCTGTAGTACAGACAGCATTACAAGGGGCTGCATCTCTGATTAGAGAGCAGAGGCCACAAAAAAAGGTGGGAGCAAGCCTCGAGCAGAACTAGGGCAGGAGGGCGCCTGAAACGAGTGTGCCTTTGCAGCACCACGATGCAGGGTCACGGGGGCCTGCGGCTGACAGCCGGTGAGCCAGACGAGGAGCAGAGGCGAGCAGATCACTCCAAAGAGGACGCTACAGACCCACTGGCGAAGGCTCCAAGCCCATCATCTGTGCTTCACTGCAGGCCCTGACCGCCGCCAAAATCCAAATACTCTGCAAAAGGCAGGCGGTAAACTGGGCTGCTATCCAATATTTACCCGGTGGCATGCCAGGTGTTCTCTGGAGTCTCCGAAGGGTCAGCTCAGGGTCAGGGGAGGAGAAGGACCCCATCAGACAATGAACTCGGGCTGCTGAAGTGGGGCCTGCCGCTAACAAAGTGATACATATTTGATCTTTAATTTGAAGGCCGCCTTGTTTGCTGAACCTTAAGCCTGTTTACCAACCTGAACGGTTGATGAGGACGGTTTGGGCAAAGGGCACAGAACAAGAGGCCCTGGAGCGCTGAAGACGAAATCGGCCTTGCTGATTCTGCCTGTGGTCCATCTGCGGGCGCCACAGAGACCCTGCTCACCACGGTGAGGCTGCTTCCTAAGGCAGCCCTGGTCCCCTTCACCTCCGCTTCCCCCTGCCGCCCTCACCAGGGCCTGATTATTCTCCTCCTGCCCCGACTCTAGATCCCACCCCCCCACCTCCAAGTGAAATCAACGCTGCACCCATACCCAGAGCCCGTCTGTCCTCCCCGCCCGCCCTCACCGAGGCCTCACCCCGCACGTCTTCCTGCTTCCAGCCTCCCCATTCCTCAGAGCAGCCGTTACTCCTGTCCCGCTGCACGTGGTACAGAACAAGCCAACGTGCATTTATGCCCGGGGCTTCTCGTCTTGGCCTGCATTATACACTCTCTCTGCTGAGAAAACTTGTCTGATCCCCTTAGTCAAAATTAGGTGCCCTTTCACCTACTTCTACACCTTTAAAATAACCCTTCTTCCGTTCCACCTTTTCTTTTCAGAGTTCATCATTTCTGTCCACCTCCCCCACCAGGGGTTCAGTAAGTATTTGATGAACGATCTAAGCCTGTTCCTCTTGCTAATGGTGCCCAAGCCAGAGGTTTGGGGGTTTTCCTCGATGTCTCCCCTCCCCCCGTCCCCTGTATCAAATTGTCCCCCAAGACCTACCAACCCCTCTTCCTAAACATCTCCCAGCACATCCTCCCGCTTCATCCCCACTACCAGTAGGCCCTCGTCTGGTTCATGCGGATTTCTGCAACAGCCTAACCTGTGTTTCCCTGCCTTACCTCACCGCTTTCTCAAGCCCTAAATAGGACAAACACTTCTAAATCCCTCTAAAATCACTGCCCGTGGATGGGTGTGGACCCGCCCCACACACTTTCCCCTTCCCAGCAAAACATATGCAGTGGTTAACTGGGAAGAATCACTGTAGAAGCAAATGCAGGAGAGGTGCATGTCTGCTTCAGGAAAGGGGTATGAATGACTCGTTTAAATCTCACACATGTTTTAAAGTCCAGTTGTTGGAAACTTGTTAGCCAAAAAACATCCCTGGTGTAAATACACACCACTTCACTCTTCAAGGTAAACAACCAACCAAATGGTGCTAAACTAATAATGAGAAAGCCAAGCTAACAGTGATTGATAATTAAACATCTAGATTCCTAGCAATTAAAAACTGTCACAAATTCAAGACGGTGGTGACAGTGCACTCTTAGGGTACTGTTTCCAAATTCTACGGGAAATCCAAGGGCCTGTGTAAGTCCACGCTCCATGGGAGCCTGGAACACACCGCTGCGTGCGTGGCGCGGCAGCCAGACTCCTAGTGGAGGATGAGGCAGTCATCCAGAAACTCCAGCCTGCAGTACAGTCGTCCCTCAGGATCCGCAGGCGGCGGGTTCCAGGACCCCGCCTCCTCCATGTACCCAAGTCCCTTCTATAAAATGGCATAGTATTTGCATATAAGCTACGGCACATCCTCCCATATACTTTAAATCATCTCTAGATTACTTGTAATACCTAATACAACGTAAATGCTATGTGAATAGGCTGGTATGTGGCAAATTCAACTTTTGCTTTTTGGAACTTTCTGGCATTTTTTTTTCCCAAATATTTTCTATCCATGGTTGGTTGAATCCCCCAGTGCAGAACCTGCATGGAGGATGGACTGTAATTTAACATCAATCACATTTCTTTTTTTTTTTTTTTTTGTGGTTTTATCTAGATGAAATTTATTCAAGATAACCTTAATCTTGAGATTTATTCTTAAGATTATGTACAACTTTATGAATTATTGAAAGTTCATGAAAATAGAAAAGTTCAGCATTAGCAAACAGTACATAGTATTACGTATTAAATTCTCATTAAATTTAAGTAAGTTGCACTTTGCCATTTATTTTATATTGGAAGTAGTTTTGAAGATGACCCATTGAAACCTATCTAGGAGGTTGAGAACCCTGTGACTGACCTTGGTGGCCTTCCACTTTAGATGCAGGCGGGTTTTGCCTCTTCTGAGGGAGGAAGGCATCTTGTAAGTTAGAGACAGTGGCCATCGCATCATATCCAATCCTTGAAATCGCACCATTACCCTGTTTTGTTTTGTTTTTTTCCAGTAACTTTTAATGACATCCCTGTGATTACTAGTACATAGCCTGCAGTCATGCCTTAAACTTGGGAGTCTGTGGAATTTTGAGTCCCACACCTGTGGGAATTGATGAAAGGACTTGCATGTCTGAATCAGATCACTGCCATCCAGGAGGGAGCCTCAGAAGTAGAGACCCAGCCTACAGAATCCCTACTGTAAAATCAAACGTCCAGGATCTCCCCAGTGTAAAGCCCCCCGGGAGCATTCCACTGCATGGAACGTGACTTGGAAAATCAGTCACTGCGATCTGCCGAGGAAGTCAAAAGTGAAAGGGCAAAGCATCTCACAAGTTACTTCAACATGATGGCAACAATGTTGTGGGATCTCCAGCCAGGCCCGGAGCCCAGATCGCACAGTCCCCTCTGTGGGCCATGCTGGGCACATGGGATCCATCCCAGTGTGGGAGGAGGTCACTGACAGCTTTGAGCAAGGGAGTGAAATGATATGACAAGCATTGTTAAAGATCCCCTGGGTCCAACGTGGTGAGCAGAATGGAGGGAAAGTGGAAGCAGGGCAACCGTTCAAAGGCCTCTGCAGTGACTCAGGCAAATGACGATGTCACTGGACTCGGGAGACGGATGTGGAAGGGCAGCCAGAAGAATTCAAGATCTGCTTCAGAAGCACCACTAGGACTTGGTGATTTGGAGGAAGAGAAAGGTGAGCGATAACAGACGACTCCCCAGTTTCTGGCTTGAGAAAGTGAATTAACAGCTGTGCACCTTAATGAAATGGGGGGAAGGGAGGTCTGGAAAGGGTCTGTGATAGGAGAGCAAGAGTTGAAATTGAGGTGCCCATGACCTATCCAAGTTCACTAGCTGCTATCAAAGGTATAAAAGGAGGTACAAAGCACAGAGGAGTCGTGTGGAGTGATGGACGCCTGGGGCCGTTCTCACAGGTGACCCTTCCCGCCTTCCTCTCGGGGTGCTTGTGTGTCCACCACTGTGCCAGCTCAAGGTGGGGTGGTGCACCACACAGGGAGCTCATGGGGCCAAACGCGGCCAGGACATGCGCAAGCTGCTTCTAAGATGATCGCCAGTAGTAAAGCAGATACCACCAGCTTTGGGGCTAAGAAAACAGTGCTGTTAACAGTAAAATGGGATTTGCATCACACCACAATGGGAAGTAAAGTATGTACCTGATGATTCTTCAATTACAAGCATCATAACAGGTCTGCTGATTTCTTGACACTGATGTTTTCGAGGAGTCCCGGTAGAAGGGTTTCGGTATCTAGCCCTGTGCCCTGACAGTTCCGCTGCTGGGTTGTACCACCCTGTTCGGGGGATTCCAAGTAGACTCTCCCCCAGGAAAATGTTAATCTAAGGCGGTACAAATGTAGAGGAAGGTCTCTCTCTCAAAAAAACACCGGAGAAGACGGCCTATTTTAGGAAAACAATGACTCACTGAAATCACATCCTGCTCTTAAGTTAACATGCTTCCTTCTGGACCGGAACCTGGTTTCCTATCATGATGGGTCTATTTTCCAATCTCTTTGACAATCTGCTTTCTAATTAAAAGTTGAGCCATTTTTTTAAAAAATCACATTTAACTAAACAATTCTACATGGCAATAAAGCAGTGTGCTTTGCCACCCTGACTGATGGTACCACCTGCAATTATTTACAGGAGAAGGCAAGGGAAGAAGATCATTAGATACAGCTAGATTAAGCTGCTCTAGCCCCTGTGAGTGTCTTCCTATGTCTTCCTAGAGTAAGACAGCACAGCATTCACGTAAACTAATTAAAAGTTCCTGCATTTAAATAAACCCCAACCAAAATAAAACTTATAAGACTGATCGGAAGGTCTCGGGAGGAAGAGACCTACTTTTTCAAGAAAGCGGCCTGGCTGGCGGTAGAGGAAACACCAGGGTCAGACGGCATCTCTCCACAGCAGGCCAAAGCTCCCCCCACTGAGAGGAACACTGGAGTGGGTGAGACAGAGCCCCTGGGTTCTGTGACAGCAGCGGCTGCTTCCAAGGGGAATGCGCAAGGTGGCGCAGGGGAGAGAAAAACCAGACGCCATTCGCATTGGCGACGTGGCTTCACGCAGGACGCCTACCTGCTCTGAACCTGTTTACTGAAATGGGAAGTTACCGTTTGCCCCTGCCTGTTTCCTAGAACTGGCAGGAGAAGAAACTCTGGTGCTGTGTGTAGAAGCACCCTCTAAAAGGAGAAGAACTCCTCAAATGGAAGAGACAACTGCTGGTTACTGTCAGGTAGGAAAGGCTGGGACAAGTCCCCTTAAGAGGATGGTGACCAACAAAACAGATAACATTACATGACATTCCTACATTAGTGAGGAACATCTTCAGGATATTCAGCAGGTGCAGTAAAAGCAGGTGAGAAAAGGAATCCGCTGACTCAATGATTTAAAGCAAAAAAGGTTTGGAGCAGGGAGGTGGGTTCAGATGCAACTGTCTGTTGATTGAGGTAGCTCGGAAGATCATACGGATGGATGGATGGATGGATGGATGGATTGATGGATGGATGGATGGATGGATGGATGGATGGATGGATGGATGGATGGGGGAGGGCATCTGCCATCCAGCAGACAAGAGGGGCATGACCAAACCCCACCTCGAGTGATCCCATTCAACCACAGGGAGGCAGAGGCAGGGTGGGGAGCCATGCTCCCACCGTCACTGGTTCCCTGACCTGCCTGTCACCTCCCTTCCCCTCCCACTTCTGGATTACTCCTCTTTACATGGACCCAAATTGCCCATGAAAAATAAAAACTAGATATAAAAGCTTTGCTTCATTTCACCACCAGCCAAAACACAAAGGACAACTAGAGAAGATTAACAATTTCTGATGCATGCTCAAAGAACAGAATTGATTTGAGAGGGATTTATAGTACAGACCCTACAAGGGTGTAGTGGTGGAGGTACAAAGTGAATCCGCATGGGAGCTGACCGTCTAGAGTGGAGGCCAATTCACTGTGAATTCAATAAACGTTTATGGACCATCTACTATGTCCAAGGCCCAATTCAGATATGTCTGGGGGAAGTAACCGGGGAGAACAGGCAACTACAATCAAGTGTGGAAGTGCTACGACGGGGTGGGGGTCACAGAGAAGGAGCGCCTGCATTCCATACAGCCACAAGAGAACAGTCAGAGGAGGGGCACGAATGGTAACGTAAAGCCCGTTGGGATCGTGTCAGTAAGAAGGAGAGAGTATTGTGGGGTTCAAAAGCAGGCAGTACTTGATAAAGGCCTTGAGGGATGACTAGGAACTTGGCCAGGCAGAGGAAGGTAAAATAATACACACAGAACTGGGTGTGTTTAAGGAACGACAGGGATGGTCAACCCTCCAAACATGGTTTCCCTCTTAAGAGAATTTTAGTAGGACACAAATTCACTTCTATTTACCTTTTCTTCAAGAACTGCTGTTTCAATAGTTTCAGCAAACTGATTTCCAGGAAAGGTGACTTGGGTTATTCCTGTTGAGAAATCAGAAAAGAGGTATAATAGGTTTGGTGGGACTACCCTCCACAGACCTCTTTTTTGTGACACCCCCACCAAGTCCGTTCGCGACAGTCACCCCCCTCCCCCGAGGGACTGGCGTGTTGCAGCAGCCACACTGCCTCCCTCCCTTCCTTCTTTCCTCATTTGAGAATAAAGACATGCAAACTTAGGCAGGCAGCAGTGAGCCCTGATCCAGAGAAACACACACACACACACACACACACGCGCGCGCGCGCGCACGCACGAGATGAACAGGACCGCACAGCCCCTGAACTAGAGGAGCCTTCCTGCTCCAGCCTGCTCCCTGCATTCCTGAGATTCCTGCAACAGACCCTCTGCTAACTACAGCTGGCATGAGAGCATTTCTGTTCCTTGCAAACAAAAATTACTTATTTAAAATTAAGAGATCCAGGGTTGGGACTAAAAAAACAAACACAAGCAGAGGGTGAAGAAATAAAGGCTTCTGAAACAAAGCCTTGGGAAAAATAAAAGATGAGAGGGAGTGACCTGGGCCTCTGAACTACTGTCCCATAATACCTGAGAGGAAAGGAAGAGAGATGTGGGAAACCCAGAGAGCAGATCCAACAAATAATTCATAAAATCCCAGCAGTATTACAATAGCCCGGAGATGGAAACAACCTAAGTGCCCATCATCGGATGAATGGATAAAGAAGATGTGGCACATATACACAATGGAATATTACTCAGCCTTAAAAAGAAATGAAATTGAGCTATTTGTAATGAGATGGATAGACCTAGAGTCTGTCATACAGAGTGAAGTAAGTCAGAAAGAAAAAGACAAATACCGTATGCTAACACATATATATGGAATTTAAGGGAAAAAAATGTCATGAAGAACCTAGGGGTAAGACAGGAATAAAGACGCAGACCTACTGGAGACCGGACCTGAGGATATGGGGAGGGGGAAGGGCGAGCTTTGACAGGGCGAGAGAGAGTCATGGACATATACACACTAACAAACGTAGTAAGGTAGATAGCTGGGGGGAAGCAGCCGCAAGGCACAGGGATATTAGCTCGGTGCTTTGTGACAGCCTGGAGGGGGGGGATAGGGAGAGTGGGAGGGAGGGAGACGCAAGAGGGAAGACATATGGGAACATATGTATATGTATAACTGATTCACTTTGTTATAAAGCAGAAACTAACACACCATTGTAAAGCAATTATACCCCAATAAAGATGTTTTTTAAAAAAATCCCAGCAGTATTAAATATTAAGATAGAGACCCAGATACTGGGGGAAAGGGGCTCTTAACATGGGTACTATCCATAACAAAACAAAATAAGAATTTCAATGAAATACAAAGGTGGGAGACTCTGAAAGTGTCTATAGCAAGTAAGGAATAATTGAGCAACTATACAATGCCTATCACTACTAAAAAGAGAAATGTAATAACTCAAGGATAAGTCTTGATTTACTGCGCTGTGCTTTTTTTTGTCTTAAACAATCAACATTTTATTTACTCATGGTTTGTGGGTCAGCAATTAGTGCTGGGCTCAGCGGGGTGGTTTTTCTTCTGGTTTACTCATGTGGCTACAGTCATGTGGTGGCTCAACGGAGCCGGATGGTAGACCAGATGACTTAGCTCATATGCTAGTGACTGGTACTAGCTGTTTGTGCTGCCTTTAGAGTCTACTTTAGTAAATGTGAACATTTTTTTTCCCTGAGATCTTGAAAGATTTAGGCCCTCTAACCCCTTGACCTACTTTTCCATTGGTTCTTGAGTTGGTCAACCATGAACTCACCTACTGTAGGGCACCAAGACTCTTAACACCTTCTAGTCCCCTCTACTAGGGAGCATGGTTTTTGTGAAGTTCAAAGATGAGGGTGTGTGAAACAGAGGGCTGGGAGGCAGGGCTGGAGGGTAGAAGGGTCTTCAGGGGGTCTGAATGCCAGGTTAAGTTGGACGGACTTTATTCAAGCAGCATTAAGAGTCAAGATGACTGTGGTCTAATCCCATATTCTCTAAGAGATAATTACCCCTCCGAAAACGTAGAATGTTAAAATTGGGCTACAGAGAGAAAATATGACCCGAACCACAAAGACTAAAGCAGTCAGCTATAAACTAAGTCGACAGCAAGCTGTGACTTCTACCCTTGACAGGGTGCTTTCCCTGCTACTCTCGGCTCATTAGCTGCAGCAATGGCTTCACAAGTATCTCCTGGCTTCTGGGCCTTCTAGGCAGCTCAGTGCTCCAGGGGCTCACTGGAGCATCAACTTTCACTCTGCAGGGTGCAGAACAGCGACAGGGACACCAGCGGGCCTGCAGGACAGGCTGAAGGGCAGCAATCCTGTCCGCTCACCCCAGACCTGGCCCCCAGGAGGCTGGTGCCACATCCTATCTGTCCATTCCCAGCAGCAGAGGCACCTGTGCTCTAAACTCAGCCCCACTTTCTCCCCTCCGGGCCTCAGTTTCCTTGTCCACAAAACCAGGGAGGGAGACAGGACCTGTGGCACTCAGAGGGTGGTCTGCAAACCAGTGCCATCCACCACCTCTTTGCTGTTGGCTCACAATAAGTACAGAAATTAAGGGCAGCTTTGAAGCTTTTACTGCTTATGACATTGCTACACAGCCAAGCACACAATCAGTGGAACTGTCTTGTTGAACAGAGCACAGACTGGTGTACAAGTTTCCTGCAGATGCCATAATAAATTACCACAAACTGGGTGGCATAACACAAAAGAAATTTATTCTGTCAGAGTTCTGGGGGTCAGAAGCCTGAAATCAAGGCGTCGGCAGGGCCACACTCCCTCCAGAGACTCTAGGAAAGAAGAAAATGCTCCGTCTCTTTCAGCTTCTGGTGTCTGCTGGCTTTCCTTGGCTTGGGGCCACATCACTCCTCTGCTTCACCGCCTTCTCTGTGTGTGTGTGCGTGTGTGCATGTGTGTGTGTGTGTGTAAAATCTCTTTCTTCCTCTCTGTTATAAGGACACTTGTCATTGCATTTAGGGCCCACTAGAGAAGTCATCCAAGATGACTTCATCTCAAAAATCCTTATCTTGGGACTTCCCTGGAAGTCCAGTGCTTAAGACTCCAAGCTTCCACTGCAGGGGGCACGGGTTCCATCCCTGGTCAGGGAACTAAGATCCCACATGCCGCATGGCAGGGCCAAAAAAAAAAAGAAAGGACAACAAGATTTAAGCAATGTTAATTAAATCATGTCACTCCTTGGGTAGAAATCTTGGTGGACTCTCATTAGAATAAAATCTTAATTTCTTTTAAAAAAAAATCCTTATCTTAATTACATCTACAAAGACCGTTTTTCCAAATAAGGTCACATTACTTGGACCTTATTTGGAAAAGGTTATACAACTTTTTCTGAAAAGAAAAGCATAGCAAATAGCAGTTGCCAAGGCAACATAATGATGCGGTTTAAGGGAGATCACCCTGGAGGGAGGGAGCAACAGGATATACTACGTTTCCTCACACAGGTATACAAAATACATAAGCTGCTTCTCAATTCCTGCCTTCCAGGGCCCTGATATGAGTAGGGACACACATAAAAGAGTAAATGAAGCCAGTGTAAAATCTCCTCATTCTCAAGAGTTCTGATCAAATACTCAACAAGATACTAGCAAACCGAATTCAACAGCATATTAGAACCAAATTTAAATATACAACAATAATGTAAGAAAATGTAAAGAGCAAAACCCGTCTTTGGGGCCACCATACCGCCGACTACAACTGCTTTAGATACTGTGGAATTCACGCGTGACCAGTTGTACCTGTTGTGCCCTCATATCAGTTCACTGCTGGAGGAAAAAAAACGCTGCCCTGCCTCTCACTCAGTTGTGACCCCAGCTCTTCCTCTGCAGCCCAGGAGCCCGGGCAAGACCAGACGGCAACGGACACCCCTGGTAAAGGAAAGGAGGCTGCCGGGTGGCAGGGCGGTGAGGGGCAGGTGCACACTGTTCCCTCAGCCCTTCCCAAGGCTGGTCTCCCACCTTACCTTGCAGGCAGTGCAGGAGCCGCTCCCTCCCTGCCCCATCCTCCCGTCCCTCAAATGGCTTCAGTTGTAAAGTGATTAAATTTATCAGGGTTTTTTGTTCAAGTGTGCCTCCCTCATCCCACCAAATGCTCAGAGTTTTCAATGTCCAACTTTGAGAACGGAAACAAAACTGGTTTATTAAAATCCTTGTGTACCTGTCCTGCTGCTGACATATCCTCTCCCCCAACATCCTGCCCTGTAACCTCAGAAAACGCTCAGGAAGTTTCCAGGCTTCATAACAGGATGGAGGCAGCACTTGGAAATTTGACGAAGCAAGGATTTCATTTCTCATTGGAAGTTTTCTTGCCTTGCAAGAACACTCCTTATCAAAGGAACTACTATGTTGACTCCTTTTGCTATGTTACATTTCAGCCTTAAGAGGCAGACCATGTCAAAATACCAGAGAATGTTTAAAATGATAACACCTGATGCAGGTCTGGCCACAGCAAAGCGGACACTCTCATCATTCAACTACTGGTAGGAGTGTAACAGGCACAAGCTTCCTGGAAGCAATTTGACAAATTCTTATTAAATGGCTTAAAATTGTACGCACCCTTTAATGTTGCGATTCCATTTTCAGACCTCTACACTAGGGAATGAATCTGAAATGGGGACAAAACTTAATGCTCAAAGATATCCATGGCAGGGTTATATATGAGATTTAAAAAATTAGAAATGAAGTTAACAGCCAAGAAAAGGAAATGATTAGACAAATTATGGTAGATTCATGAATCATGAATCAAGTTTTACGCAAGTTTTACTACAATAATAACAGTTAATCCTTACATGAGCCAGGAACTGTCCTAAGCGTATCAGGTGCTTTACATATACGAACCTTCTTAATCTACTTAGGTAGATACTGTTATTTTTATTTTTAGGCTGTGCTGCACGGCATGCAGTATCTTAGTTCCCTGACCAGAGATGGAACCCGTTCCCCCTGCAGTGGAAGCACACATCCCTCACCACTGGACCACCAGGGAATGCCCAGTAGGTACTGTTATTATTCCCACTTTACAGATCAGAAAATGGAGGCACCACGTGTTAAGACACTTGCTCAAGATCATCCTTCTAGCAAGAGACCACACAGGGATTTGAGCCCACACAATCTGACTCAAAAGTCCATGCTCTTACATACAGATGGTCAAGAAGCACATGAAAAGATGTTCAACACTGCTAAGTATTAGAGAAATGCAAATCAAAGCTACAATGAGATATCACCTCACACCAGTCAGAATGGCTATCATCAAAAAATCCACAAACAACAAATGCTGGAGAGGGCGTGGAGAGAAGGGAACCCTCCCTCCTACACTGTTGGTGGGAATGTAAATTGGTACAGCCAATATGGAAAACAGTATGGAGGTTCCTTAAAAAAACTAAAAATAGAGCTACCATATGATCCTGCAATCCCACTCCTGGGCTTATATCTGGAAAAAACATGGTCCGAAAGGATACGTGCACCCCAGTGTTCACTGCAGCACTGTTTACAATAGACAAGACATGGAAGCAACCTAAATGTCCATCAGCAGAGGAATGGATAAAGGAGATGTGGGACATATATACAATGGAGTATTACTCAGCCATTAAAAAGAATGAAATAATGCCATTTGCAGCAATATGGATGGACCTAGAGATTGTCATACTGAGTGAAGTCAGTCAGACAGAGAAGGAGAAATATCGTATGGTATCACTTATATGTGGAATCTATAAAGAAATGATACAAATGAACTTGTTTACAAAACAGAAACAGACTCACAGAATTAGAGAATGAACTTATGGTTACCAGGTAGGAACGGTGGGGGGAAGAGATAGTTAGGGAGTGTGGGATTGACATGTACACACTGCTATATTTAAAATGGATAACCAACAAGGACCTACTGTAGAACACAGGGAACTCTGCTCAATATTATGTAACAACCTAAATGGGAAAAGAATTTGAAAAATAAAAAAATACATATCCATTGAAGAAAACATACATTAACATGATATTAAATAAAGTAGACCACCATAAGCTAAAAAAAAAAAAAGTCCATACTCTTAAATCCTGTGATAGTCTGAATACAGTCATGGCCCCAAAGGTCCTAACCCTAGAACTTGTATGTGCTACCTTAGATAGAAGAAGCATCTCCGCAGATGAAGAATCTTAAGATGGAGAGATATCCTCGATCATTGGGTGGGCCCTAGATGCCATCACAAATGCTCTCAAAGAGAGACAGAGAGAGAGCTCTCTCTCACACACACACACACACACACACACACACACACACAAGAAAGGCATGTGAAAACAGAGGCAGGTATTGAAGAGATAGGGCCACAAGCCAAGGAATGTCAGCAGCCACCAGAAACTGAGAGGGTCAAGGAATGGATTCTCCCCTAGAGCCTCCACAGGGAGTACAATCCTTATACCTTGGTTCAGACTTCTGGTCTCCAGAACTGAGTGAATAAATTTCTGTGGTTTTAAGCCAACCAGTCTGTGGAAATTTGCAGTCACAGGAAACTAACACAAGCTCCCATGCTGTACTGCTCTCAACGCAAGATAAAATATTCATATGTTAAATGGGAAAAGTAGAAATCAAAATTTATACACAATGACCTTAATTATGCATATAAAAATGCATGCAAATACAACAAAACGTTTTGTAGTGATTATCTCTGAATACTAGAATTATGGGTAATTTTCAGCATTATGCCTTTTGGTATTTTTCCAAATTTCTACAATTAATGTGAATTCCTTTTACAAAGAAACGAAGAAAAAAATTTTTTAAATTAGCAACTCATCATACTTCTGCAACTCTAACTCAATCATAAAAATCAGAAATCAAGAAAACTCCCTGAGAATTTTCTTAATTCAGTTTCAGAACAAAACCTGAAAAATCAGCCACCCAGGTGCATTCCATTCCCTAAGTGACTCCACTCAACCCTCAGCCTCTCTAAAGCCTATTTGTTTTCAGACTCTGGCAGGAACATGATGTGGCTGAAGAAGTTTCAGGCTTTGAAACAAGAGGATAATCTGAGCTGCTGCATGTTTTCCTGTCTCTCTATCCACACGTGGCAGTGGGGAGGAGGGACCAGAGGGAGGTCTTTACGCATTCCCAGAGCTCATCCAGCCCAAAGCGGCGTGGGCCACACACCCAAAACCAAGAGCTCTGGTTAATAAGCATGGAAATGTTTGATTTCTCTGTAGGTGACTTCACAGAATGAATCATCACATTAAACACCGGCTTAATCTTCTTACCGAAGTCCGGAGTCCAATCCTATTGTGTTGCAAAACCCTCCTGCTACCATCTGTCCAGGCAGTCAGAGGACCAAAGGCCAATTTTACTGTATCAACAGCACATCCTTTGATTAAATATTTTCATATAAAGAGTGTATTAACATTTTCCCGCAATATATGGGCAGAACTGGATCAAAACAGAAAGGAGGATGTGCTTCGTGTGTTGTTTTTTGGGGCAGAGAAGGTAAAAGTCACTGGTTCCCTCCAACATGGGCCAGGTCAGAGCCGCGAGGCATGAAAAGCATATATACGGCTTTATTCAGCCCACCCTGTACGGCGCAGCAAGCTCGGGCACTGGAGTAATGGGACCACAGCGTGGGGTTTATCCTTTAGTCTCTGAGCACATTTATTCGCTCTTTGTCCAGCCAATCAACATATAAAAGCACCTACTATGTGCCAGGCACTAAGAAGAGGTTGGCTCACATTTTAAAAGACCCTATCTCCAACACGCTATACTCTCAGATAATAGGGCGGGGCAAATGGCCCCCATCATTACTGAGCTTCTTCATCAGTCTTTTGGATCACAGGGATGCCAGCAGTAGCAAAATGCTGGGAGGGATACCTAAACAGGACCGGCAGAGCTTTGAAAATGAAAAAAACAGAAAGCAAGTGGTTTAGCACTGTGTACAGTCCACCCTCCGTGTCTGCAGGTTCCACATCCACCGATTCGACAACCACAGACCAAAAATATTCGAAAAAAGAAAAAAATTTTCTAGAATGTTCCAAAACGCAAAACAAATTTGCCACACACTGGCAACTATTTACATTGTATTTATGACTACTTACGTAGCATTTACATTGTATTAGGTATTATAAGTAATCTAGAGATGATTTAAAGTATACAGGAGGATGTGTAGAGGTTATATGCAAATATTATGCCATTTTATACAAGGAACTTGAGCATCTGGGGATTTTGGTATCTGCGGGAGTCCTGGGGCCAATCTCCCCTGGATACCAACAGACAGCTGTACCTTCCAACATACTATCAACACAACACTTGTAATTTCGGGTGATCAGTTGATGATACTTGAATCTCCCACTTAACCATCTACTTCACACAAATAGTGTATTTTCTCTAAGTCTGTTTTTTTCTTTTTGCTTGCCATTGTATGCCTAAAACTACCAGCATCTAACCTTAAGAAGTACTCGTTAAATACCTGAGGTATAAATTAATGCATGAATAAACGTGGGTAATCAATTTAATAATCTGTAAAAACGGAAAAGCCAGTCTACAAAATTATTTCCCAAAGAAAATTCCAAGGAAACTAACCCGATGAGATATACCAAGAAAAGAAGGTTCATGTGCTATTCAACTGGAGAAATATTACATTCTGTAGCCTCCCATCTCCCTTAAAAAATCACAATGCATATTATATAATAAAGGATATGAGAAAGCTTCAATTAAATACCTATTTGAACTTCCCAAATCAACTTAACCACAGAAGCCCTTTCATGATTAACACTTACTGATATAGAGAACGAATGTTCTAAGGTAACCCTGAGAAAATACTAACACAAATTCTTCATTTGTTCAAAGACCATTTATTAAGCCCTTGAAATGATAATAATATGATGATGATGAAGACAGGCAACATTAAACAAGTTAACATTTAATAGGCATGGTACTCGGTGCTACTGCCACCCAAGATAAATACGACACCTGGCTCACAGTCTACCGTCTACTGGAAGAGACCCACGAGCACGTGATGAGTACAACCAGTATTAACTGAAGTGACAGACAGACACATGCACATATATGCATGTATACATACATATATACACACATATGTGAATATCTGCACACTTAGACACAAGAAGGGAGAGAGTGTTCCAGGCAGACGGGAAGCAAGAGCGTCCAATGTGTGCAGAGGAATGAAGACAGTTTGTTCTTCTCCAGTGGTTTTCAAAGTATGGTCCAAGACCCTCTCGGAGGGTGCTGCCAGGTCAAAACTAACTTCAACGGTGTGATAATTTCACTGATGGTGCGAAAACAATGGTGTGGAAAACTGCTGGTGCCTTAGCGAGAATCAAGGCAGTGGCATCTGACTGTATTAGTAGTCATTGTGCTCTCTACTGCCATACTCTCACGGTTTAAAAAAAAAAAAAAAGGTCAATTTCATCTAAGAACATCCTAATTAGGCAGTAAAAATTATTAATTTCGTTAAATATTAACCTCGAGTACACATCTTTTTAAAATCCCTTGTGACAAAATGAGAAGTACTCATAAAGCACTTCTGCTACAAGCCAAAGTATGGTGGTTGGTTTTGGGGAAGAAAAAGCACTCGTACAACTGAGCTGCAAGCTGAATCAGCCACTCCTTTCCACCAAACACCATTTTAAACTGAAAGAATGACTGACAGAAAAACTACGGTGACTCAGATCTGGGTATTCTTAGAAGGAATAAAGTGAGCTTGTTATTTCAAGGAAAACTGACAGTATCTGTTGCTAAAGAAAAGTTTGAGCTTTCAAGCAAACATTAAAATTTGGAAAAACTTGTATTGGCCACTGTGAGCTTTAGAGCATCTCAGTACTTGGCTTTTCAGATGACAGCAGCAGTGACATTAACAAACGTGATATTATCCAAATAAGTCGTGCATGATGTTACAAAATGCATAAAAGATCCTTTTAAAGTGCAAGACAGACCAAAAGATTTTAATGTAACAGAATATGAGAAGTTCACTGATACATGGTTTCAGATTCTATACTGCAACAAACCTTTAAGAAACTATCACTTGTCAAGCTCCAATGTAGTTTCAAAGACTCTCCACAATTAACTGAAAAGGTTATTAACCATTCCTCCCTTTTCCAACTACATTCCATGTAAGGCTGCATTTTCTTCACACAGTTCAACCAACACAACATACTGCAACAGAATGAAGGCAAAAGCACTGATGAGAATCCAGCTGTCTTCCATTAAGGCAGACATTAAAGATACCTGGAAAAGAGGAAAACAATGGCGCCCTTCTCATTAAACGTTTTTTGCTTTAGAAATAGTTATTTTTCATTAAAAGTGTTATTTGTGTTATGTAATGCGTTTATTATTGCTATATTTAAACTAATTTAATGAATACTTTAAAATCTTTTCAATTTTGATTGCTAATATTGTAAATATTGCTAAATATAATCCACATAACTGAAAGCTCTTTGAGGGTCTCACTAGATTTTAAGAATTTTTAAAGGGGTCCTGAAACGAAAAGTTGGCGAGCTGCCAGTCATGGGTGGTGAGGAGGGAAGGGCGAAGAGGCAGCAGGAGAGGGCTAGCAGTGGCCTCCCGCACTGTGATGAGGGGTTCAGAACCGATCAGACAAGAACCAGAGAAGGGGCGTAGTGCACCAAAGTGACACGGGCAGATCTGCCTTCTAAAGAAAGAGCAAGGACAACATAAAGCTGCCCTCTGCTCCGTGAACTAATGATTCTAAAAGCAAGTCAGTCTGATGGAAAGTCAAACTGTAGCACACTGAAGGTCCATTACTACAATCTAAAAAATGAAATATAAATTTCTATAAAAGAGTAGGAACAGAAACGTATTAAAATTTAACAATGGAAGCGAAAGAAGCAGGGTCTTGCAAAATAGACTTGCAACCAACTAGAATACTGCAAAATGAGGGAAATCATCAGTAACAGAGTCCAGGGCTTTAAAAATCGAAAGAGACCAAAATCAAGATGCACTGGGGGCAAGTCTGAAGAATAAAAATAAAGGAGCCAGTAAAGAGCAATAAACCGCAGCAGTAAAGAGGGAAAATGGATGCAGCCCAGAGAAGACAAACAGAAGCCTTTAGAAATAAAAAGAAGTCGGGAGGAGGGAAAATCAGCTCCTATTTCCAGAGTGCGCAGTCTATCCACTCCACCACAGGGCAGGGGGCAAAGGGTGCAGGAAGCACCTGGAGAGGAAGGCGGCCCGTGCAGAGTCCACCACTGGAACGGAAATGCTCGCCTGGACGCCAAGAGTCTCACCCAGGTAAAGGTGGATTACGCCAATCAAGACCACAGAGAAGAGACAAACGACAGCTATTAAAATTTGCTCTCGAGGAGCATAGAGTCATTATTTTCTAAGTCAACGAAACAAAAACAAAACAAAAAATCAATAGGAAAGTTATAACTAAAATGAGAATGGTGTGCTCTAAGGAACTCAACTAGAAGAGCTTGGCAAGTTTCTCGAACTTGGCCTCAGTTTCCTCTTCAGCAAGACTGGGAGTCCACCACGGACTCCCCAAAGTTGGTGGGAGAAGAGGGAAGTGAGCGTGCAGCTGGCATGTGACAGGAGCTCAGTAAACGCAAGCTGTAATTATTCTCACTGTAGGTATGATTTCAGGGCCTATGTAGAATACAGAGTTGACACCACGCTACTCTAAGACAGAAAGCTCCCAAGGTCAAAGATGATGGTTTGAAAAATCACCAATATGTGAGCTTAAAGAAGGAATTTGAATGGCTTTGGCCCAGGGCTACACTCACTCAACAGATGAGAGAACTGCCCTTGACCTTGTCGGCCTGTTACCACCGGGCCCCGAGGGTGTCTCCAATCACAAAGGGACATGCCAAGCACTAGAAGTCCCAAGTAAGAAAGGAGAAAAAGTCAAACCACCACCTTGCGAAAGAGCCAACGCCGCTGTCATGTAACTTTCATGCACAATTTATCTCCCCTGATTGTCATAATCAGCCAGGATACGGAGGGGTACACTGTCATCACCCCCATTTTACATCTCAGGGCTGAAATGCAAAGAAGTGGTGTAGCCAGGACCCCTATCTCTTTTTTTTTTGTGGTACACGGGCCTCTCACTGTTGTGGCCTCTCCCATTGCGGAGCACAGGCTCCAGACGCGCAGGCTCAGCGGCCATGGCTTATGGGCCCAGCCGCTCCGCGGCATGTGGGATCCTCCTGGACCCGGGCACGAACCCGTTTCCCCTGCATCGGTGCCACCAGGGAAGCCCCGACCCCTATCTCTTGATGTGAGGCCCAGGACTCTTTCACTCGACCACACTGCCCACCCTCACGGGGATTTGAGAGCCCACCCAACAGACGTGGACCAACAGTTCTTCAAGCCAAACACGAGCCTCCACCTTTCTTCATCACCCATAGCTAACGGGACACCCAGTGAGCATTCACTGATTCACATGCCAGACACTGTCCTTGGGGCTGGGACTGCATGCCAGTCTCTGCACCCCTGGACCCCAAACAGACATCAAGTGAACAAGGAACTATTTCTTTATAGATGTAGTAGGTGCTGGGAACTTGCAGTCCAGGGTACCATGGGGCAGGTCATGCAGGGCCTGAGTCTGAGAGGTCATGGGAGCACAGACAGGGGCCCCAGGGGTTCTCAAAGCCTTCGAGCCAGGAAGAGCTGCGAGGTCAGGAGGCCAGCAGGACCAGGTCGCACAGGCAGGCCTTGTGACCACATAGATTGCACACCCTCCTAAAAGCGTAGGGCCTTGCTATAGAGAAGCAGCAGCATCCAATCTGCAATGCAGAAGAGTACTGGGGCTGCAGCTTGGAGAGGCAGAGAGGATAACAGTAAAGGTACAGATGTCTGTCAAACAGAAACTTTCCAACTTTTGTTTTTACCACAACTTGCAGAGTGAGAAAGACACTTTACTTTGTAACCCAGTATGTGTCCACACACACAGTGTCTGAGAGGCAGGCTACCAGCCTGACCCTGGCTAGTTTCCCCGAGCCTCAGTTCCTCTCCTGTGAGGCAGAGATAGCAACAACGGTACCACTGCATCAGCTGTTGCGGGGAGAAGTCAGTCAGTGTATGAAAAGCCCTTCGCAACGTTAACCTTTTTCTGTAAAACTCTTATATACACAAACACAACTTTCACAAAATAAAACTCAACCTTACTATGTGTACTCCACTCTCATGCTTTCCATTCTACTTCTTTTTTTTTTTTAATGCTGGTAAAGACCCTCTAAATCAATTTCAGAACCCAGTCACCGGGGTCATGACCTCCAATTGGAGATGATGGCTTGGACCTGGGTGATGACAATGGAGGAGAGAGAACTGATAGGATTGGGGAATGATTAGTCAGTTACAGGGGAGAGAGGGAGGTGTCAGGTGACTCTCAAGCCTCTGGATTGATGACGGTACCATTTGAGACGGGAACCAGGCGGTGGCAGGGTGGGGGGGAGGGGCGGGAACCAGGTGTAGGTCTGTGGGAGGAGATGGAAAGATCAGACTCTACATTCTAAACTTCCTGCCGGGAGGATTTGGGTGAGGTGACAAAGGGAGCCTTCACTTAAACGCTTTCCACCAAGCAGGGAACCACGTAGAGAGATCTCACACCAGAACCACAGCTACTGATACAGAACGCGTTTTTCCAGACTGTGCTGGGGAGGTGGACAGCCTTTGTGAACCATGCCCAGAAGTGAGTGAGTGACTGATGGAAGACCTGGGGACTTGGAGAAAGACATGCCAAATGTCTCTCCTTATCTGACCAACATCCAGCACTAATCACATTTAATTAGAGTCCGTCTGCCCATCTGTTTCCTCTACTAAGTGAGCTGCTTTACAGCAGGGACCACCCTGGCTCACCATCTCTCTGCTCGCCAGGCCTCCCCAGCACGCTGCCCCACCCACTGCCTCTGGTAGGTGCTCAATTCAGCGATGCAACAGGATAAAACTCCCGAAAAGGCCACTTACAGTTCAGGAAACTGAGACAAGGCACAGCAGATGGGAGTGGGGAGGCAGAATCTGCCAGGAGAATTCTGGTCACTTAAGGGTGTGAGCCAACAAAAGGCCAACTGTTCACAGAGAAAACGAGTCTTCAAAAAATGTTAAAACTCTGGAATGCACGATGGGTGTGGGGATCTTCATCATAATGATCAGAAACACTAAGCGGGTCTGGGAGAGAATCAGGAAGACCAAATATAAAACAGGAAAAGTCAGGCCTCTTCCAAAGGTCATGCTGGATGTTTAACTCTTTACATCACTTCGCTTCCATCAGCTCAAGGCCTTCTATGGCATGCCTCTCTGTTTCCAATCCTCTGCCATCTCCAAAGCCCAGATCCTTGTATGTCACCTGTTTTTCCTACATATACATGACCTATACCCCCAACAGACAGGAACGGTATTACACACCTTCTTATTCATCCACCCCCATCCCTTGCACAGACAAGGCACCCAATAGTAGTTGATTGATTTTTATACTGATTAATTTATTTTGGCATTAGATTCCAAATAGATTCATATTTTCTAGTCTTACCCCCTTTAGTTACAACTGTTACTAAAGCTGTCATTTTTAATAGTAACAGTTGTATTTATTAAGTACCTACCACATACAATGCACAACTAAGGACCTTGAATACATCTCCTACGATCCTCAATCTGCAGGGTTGGGATTATTATTTCCATTTTACAGATGACAAGATTGAGCCTCAAAAAGACAACATAGTTTAGTAAGTGGCAACACTGGGATTCAAACCCAAGGCTGCTTAACTCCAAAGTCAAATAAGCATGCAATCACTCTAGAATTTTAGCATTATTTTCCCTGGCACAGAGGCTGGAAAACAGCCCATCTGATATGAAGTCCACACTCAATACTCACCAAAGACATAAACAGGGCTCAACTCGGAGAAAGCTTTTTTAGGCTTGAGAAGGCCACAATTTAACAAGACCCATTCATTCACTTCCTACAAATACATAGGTCAAGATTATTTTAACTCGATGACTTAAACAAATGGAACGTGCTAAAGGCATCACTTGTTTCTGAAAGAGTGTTTAGGGAATGCCCTGGCATCCCAGTGGTTAGAACTCTGCACTTCCACTGCAGCGGCCCCCGGTACTAGGATCCCACAAGCGAGGCCAAAAAAAAATAAAAATAAACTTTTCAAAAACAAGAATGTTTAACTTAAACTAAGAAACAAACAACGCTCAGAATAATCAAATCATTAGTGTCAAGTAGTTAATAAAATAATCACAAAACTCGTAACGGCTTATCTCCTATGTATCACTCCGCCCAACGCTCTCACATACATTATTTGAACATCTCAGTAACTGAGGCAATTATGGTTACCTGATGCACATGTAAGAGAAAACCAGACTGAGACAAGTTCAATGAGTCGCTGAGGGTCACCGTGCCTATTACTCAGAACTTTGTTATAAGCAACAAAAGAAAGCACCTCCGAGTGGTGCGGGCACAAGAGAAAACTAGCTGTAGTGACGGGGCCGTTGGGCACCTAGGGACTCCCAGCGACCCCGTCCCTCTCCCGGCCTCTCTCTGCCTGCAGCTTCCTCTCACCCCCGGGGCAGCCCAGATTTCTCCTCCAGACAGGAAACCAGGGCCACTGGAGTGCCAGACCCCCATGTGCCTGGCCTCACCACCCCAGACGAAGAGGCTCGTGGGCCTCGAGTTCAAAACTCCAGGGAGATGCGTTTGAAATGATGTCCTAAGACATCCCTCCATCAAATCCTCTCCCCTCTCCACAGTCTGCACCGCCTCCCCTTAATTTCTTTGATCTGGCTGAGGGCTCCCAAAGTGGTAAAACCGGTTTTACGCTTTTCCTTTGTAATCTCCACATAGGAGGCTGCCTCACATTCCCTTTGGTACAGGATAGCCCTGCACTGGCAGCTCTGTAGAAACAGGCGGGTTCAAGCCCCATTTTAACCTCCTTATCACATGGCTGAAATTACTGCCTTGGAGTCTCTGAGATACCTGGGGCCTCATAATAAATTCTTCCCTTTTACAAAAAAAAAAAAAGATTCGAGGAGGGCCCCGACTGGCCCAGTCGGGTCAGTGGTCCACAGATGGCACAGGGGACCAATCAGGAACCACACCTGGCAGGTCCCAAGAATAGGCAGAAGAGAAGCACTTCTCCAGAAGGGGGAAGAAGTATCAGTTCCAAACGAAGGAAGAAGGCTTATTTAAGGCAGATTAAATAATAAAAAGAAGTAGAAATCCTGCACACACAACTGCTAAGCCACTGCTCTTCGGACCCCAAGTCCAGTGACCTCACTCGTTCTACACCACGGCTGACACTACTTGGCACTAAAATGTGGAGCAACAACAGTAAAGAACAGCCAGTGTACAATACGGTGCTAATTGTGCGGTCAAGACGCTTAGTACAAACAGAAGTAGAAAAGAGAGATCAATGTACCCATTTACATCTGAGTGCTAGGAAGAAATACACATTGTGTTTCTTCATCAGTGAAAGTCAGACTTTCCTCCCCTCCTCCCTTCTCCGTTCTTACAACTGAGTGAAGGGGGTCTCTCCTTAGGTCCACGTCTTCTTAGTCCTCTACTCTGCACAGAGGACTGCTAAAGTCCCTTCTGAGGAAGCAACCAGGAATCAGAAACACAAACCCAAGTCCACCGAGCTGAAGGCGGGAGCGCAATTCTCTGCAGAGACTGACGGGCTAACGCACTCAGCCCCCGGAGGGGTCCCGTGTAAGGGAAAGGAGTGGGCAGGAGGCACGGACCCGGCCGCTGCCTCGTTAGCACGGCTACAACCCACCCGGGGTTTTCTTCCTTCTCCTTTTTTTTTTAAGAGATCTACGTGTCTCTCTTTTTATTTATTTATTATTATTATTATTATTTTTGGCTGCATTGGGTCTTCGTTGCTGCGCACGGGCTCTAGTTGTGGTGAGCGAGGGCTACCCTTCTTTGCACTGCGCGGGCTTCTCATTGCAGCGGCTTCTCTTGTAGCGGAGCACGGGCTCTAGGCACTCGGGCTTCAGTAGCTGTGGAGCACGGGCTCAGTAGTTGTGGCTCGCGGGCTCAAGAGCACAGGCTCAGTAGTTGTGGCACACGGGCTTAGTAGCTTTGCAGCACGTGGGATCTTCCCGGACCAGGGCTCAAACCCATGTGCCCTGCATTGGCAGGCAGATTCTTAACCACTGCGCCACCAGGGGAGTCCTCTTTTTATTTATTTATTTGGTTGTGCCGGGTCTCTTAGTTGCGACAGGCAGGCTCCTAGTTGCAGCTCGCGGACTCCTCAGTTGTGGCTCGCCGGCTGCCTAGTTGCGGCATGTGGGCTCCTTAGTTGTGTCATGCGAACTCTTAGTTGTGGCATGCATATGGGATCTAGTTCCCTGACCAGGGATCAAACCCGGGCCCCCTGCATTCGGAGTGCAGAGTCTTAAACACTGCACCACTGGGGAAGTCCCTCTTCTCCTTTAATTTAATCAAACACTTCTCTCGCCCTCGCTACCTGCCAGGCACAGTTCTTCGTGCTCTACAAATATTCTTTGTTGTCGCTGGCTCCCCTGGCCGCACGTGGTTATGGTGGCTTCTAAAAGGAATCTAAGAAGTGGGAGTTTTTGATACTTTTCTCAAAGGTCTAACCTAAACCTAGATGACTGAAATCACCCCCATTTCTCTAGTTCCAACATTTTGCTTCTCTCTCTGAGCTGAGCCCACTTCACTGTCTCCTTCCACAGACCAGAGACAAAGGTTGGTATTTACGACCACTTACAGGGTGCCAAGCTCTTCCTCCCTTGTCTCACCTGATGCTCATGGCAAGCCCTCTTTACAGAAGAGGGAAAAGGCTGAGGGGAGGGGGGAGGGCAGGCAGCTCTCTGGACTAACTCCCCGCTGGTGATCAGCTGAGCCTAGTAGCGAGGCCCAGCCCAGCCGAAGAAGGGGGGCCGCACACTCCCTGCTGCACCCACATTGAAGAGCCTCACTGGAGAGCGACTCTTGTGTGTTGGCACTGGAAAAGCCACCCTTGGCAAGGACACATATGGGCTGGCCCTCCAAAGATTTTTTTACCTGTGGTGAAGTTCACATAACATAAATTAGCCACGGTAAACTGTTCGATTCAGTGGCATTTAGGACATTCACAGTGCCATGCAACTACCACCTCTATCTAGTTCCAAAACATTCTCATCACCCCAAAAGAAAACTTGTACCATTAAATGGTCAATCCCCACGCTCCCCTTGCCCCAGCCCCTAGCAACAACCTGCTTCCTCTTTGTCTATGGATTTACCTACTCTGGATATTTCATATAAATGGGATCATACAACACGTGGCCTTTTGTGGCTTCTTTCACCTACAGCATAACATTTTCCAGGTTTATCCATGTTGCAGTATCTTCCTGTACTCCATTCCCTTGCATGGCTGAGTAACAGTCCATTGTATGGATATACCATAGTTGGTTTACCCATCTATCCACTGATGGACATCGGGGTTGTATCCATTTGGGTATTGTCAACAGTGCTGCTATGGACATTTGTATAAAGATTTGAATCTCTGTTTTCAATTCTTTCACACATATACCGAGGGTGGAACTATTGTATCCTACGGTAATTCTACATTTAACTTTTTGAGGAACCCTTTAAAATATTTTGAAAATATGAAATACTACAAAAAGCCAAAAGGACACTGAAAGCAAAATGCAAAACCTCAGTGAGATCAAAGAAGTTTTTTTAAAAAATGTTTTTCTAGTCTCACTCCTTCTTTCCATAAGTTCAAATCTGGGCAGAAGGAACCCAAACGGTACACTTCTTTTTAAAAGGCCAAAAACACTAAGAAGAGAAAGTTAAGAAATGCAATTCTAGCAAATAACTAACAAGGGTTGCAGGGTCTCCACAATATTTTTAACAACAAAATCACACCTAAGCCAAGGGTCCACTCAAAACCACGAGGTGGGCTCTGAGACTTCTGAACCAAAGAAAACAGCTGAGAGGACCCAGCACAGGCCCTAAACTGGGAAAGCTTCCTGTTATCAGGGAAGACTGGATTCTCTGCTCTGGCTCTCATTTTTAGTAAAACCATTTTTCTTTTGGGAAAGACAAACCCTTGGTGCCAAAAAAAAAAACCCCCAGCACCCTTTAAAAAACCATCTTGCCACATCATTTGTCATCATAAAAATGCAAACTAAAACAACAGGATTCTACTACACACCTATTAAAACGGCCAAAACCCAGAACACTGATAATAACACCAAATGCTAGCGAGGATGTGGGACCATAGGAACTCTCATTCACTGCCGGTGGAAATATAAAGCAGTTTGGATTGGAAGACAGCTTGGCAGTTTCTAACAAAACTACACACATTCTACCAGCAATCCAGCAATCACATTGCTTGGCGTTCACCCAAAAGATGTGAAACTTATGTCCATACAAAACCTGCACTTGGATGATTATAACAGCTCTATTCATGACTGCCAAAAATTGGGAGCCACCAAGACGTCCTTCAGTAGGTGAATGGATAAACTGTGATACATCCAGACGATGGAGTATTATTCAGCTCTAAAAATGTATCAGCTATCAAGCCATGGACAGACATGAAGGAACTTTAAGTTCATATTACTAAGTGAAAGAAGCCAATCTGAGATGGCTACATACTGTATATTCCAACCATACGACATTGTAGGAAAGGCAAAACTATGGAGATGGTAAAAAGATCAGTGGTTGGGCTTCCCTGGTGGCGCAGTGGTTGCGAGTCCGCCTGCTGATGCAGGGAACGCGGGTTCGTGCCCCGGTCCAGGAGGATCCCACATGCCACGGAGCGGCTGGGCCCGTGAGTCATGGCTGCTGAGTCTGCGCGTCTGGAGCCTGTGCTCCGCAACGGGAGAGTCCACAACAGTGAGAGGCCCGCGTACCGCAAAAAAAAAAAAAAAAGATCCGTGGTTGCCAGGGGTTAGTGGGGAAGGAAGGATGAACAGGCAGAGCACAGAGGATTTTCAGGGCAATGAAAACATTCTGTATGATACCATAATGATGGATACATGTCATTACTCATTTGTCCAAACCCAGTGAATGTACAGCACCAAGAGTGGATCCTAAGGGAAACTATGAACTCTGGGCAACTATGATGTGTCAACCTAGGGTCGTCAATTGTAACCACCGTGCCACTCTGGTGGGGGAGGCTGATAATGGGGGGATTACGTATGTGGTAGAGACAGGCAGGTAGAATGTGGGAAATCACTGTGCCTCCTGCTCAAGATTGCTGTGAACCAGAAACTGCGCTAAAAAGGTAAAGTCTTAATAAAAAACATTGTACGTCCTGTCCCTTAAAGTAATATTTCGAATCAGCTCTAAACCATGAGCACCACTTTAAGAATGACTCGCTTGAAACTTAGTCTGGGACCAAGGGAGAGTGAAGAGAGCCTGAGAAGCAGCCCAGGGTGCACATATACCCTCTCTCTACATCTGCTTCCAGAAGCTTTTATGAGGCTGATAATCACCAATGATTTTAGCTGGGAGGACAGTAGCAAGATGGGAACGCAGAGGGACTGTACCAAAAGAGGACACGTCGACACCTTTAAATTAAGTGAAGAAGAAAATAGCTCTCTGAAGGCACAGTTAGCTAACCACAAATGACAAAACCGACTCTTCTGATACAAGCAAGACACCGACATGACTGGGACGGCTGGCAAGTCAGGAAACAGGCAGGCGTGCTGGTGGCATTCGCTGGGCAGGTGTTCGATTAGGAAGCGGGCTGACAACAACTCAATTAATTCACTGTGCACGCCTGTCCCAGAGAACACAAAGATACACCTGAAATACCAGCGGCAGGCCAGAGATTAACTCCACAGCTCCACTTTTGGCAAAAGCAGAGTCTAGCAAAGATGCAGTTGCAAAAGATAAAATCACACCCAGATTAGCTCTAGTAAGCCCTTTGAAGTTTGAACTAAACCCAGGAAGGAAACAAAGCGAGAAGGTAGCTTATTATGAATCAAACAAGTCATGCTTTTCTTGTGAGTGGCTTTCCCTGGTTGCTTCAGATACAGGCAGCCCTGGTGCTTGGACAGGGGAATGTGATAAAGACAAACACAGACATGATTTAAAAACCAACAGCAAAGGGATGGGATCGCCCTTATCTGTAACAACCCTTACATGCAAGGCTCTGTCAAACTGAGACTTGAGAACTCCAGCCCACCAGGCATACGTATGGTCTGAATACACTGGAAGGAATATAGAAAAGCACAAGGAGTCATTTGACAGAAGCTAGGGGAAGAGATATTTGCTGAGAATATAAAATCTAGGAAAGAAAAACAAAGGTTATCAGGACCAACAGCTGGCAGAGAGCTACAGTTCCTTCACAGAAAGTGGGATTCTCCTGGCAACCAGCATCACATCACTTGGACCCAAGAAAAAACAGAATGCTTGGCATGCAAAGCCAAGTATTAGAGCTAGAAGGAGTGTGAGGCATCCGTGCCACTCCTTTGTTTTAGAGAAAACAATACCGAGGTACAGAGAGGTTCAGCAACATATCCAGGACCAACTGTTAACAATGGCAAAGCCAGGTCTATAATCCTGGTCTCCTGGAAGGTCTTCCTCTAAACAATATTCATGACGACGATGATGATGACGACGACGACGACGATAGCACCCATGTGCTGAAGAGTTTACGAGCAGACATTACAATGAGGGCTTTACATATATTATCCCATTCAGTCCTCAACAAACTATAAGGCAGTAGTACTATCATTAGCCCATTTCACAGATGAGGTACAGAGAGGTTAAGCTACTTGCCCAAAGTCACACAGCTTGTTAGAAGCACAGGCAGATTTGCAACAGCATAGATGAACCTGGATAGCATTATGTTAAGTGAAATAATCCTGACACAGAGAAACAAATACTGTATGATCTCACTGATATGTGGAATCTAAAAAAGTCAAAACTCATAGAGAAGCAGAGAAGAGAATGGTGCTTGCTGGGGGAGCGGGGAGACAAGGAGATGATGGTCAAAGAGTACAAACTTTCAGTTATAAGATGAATAAATTCTAGGAGTGTAATGTACAACATGGAGACTAATCAATAATACTGTGTTGTATGTTTAAAATTTGCTACGTAGATCTTAAACGTTCTCGCCACACACACAGAAAAGTGGTAACTGTGTGAGGAGATGGATGTGTCAATGTACCTAATTGTGACGATCATTTCACAATGTATATGTATATCAAATCATCTCACTGTATTCTTTAAAAATATACACTTTTTATTTGTTAATTATGCCGTAATGAAGCAGGAAAAAATGAGAGGGAAAAAAGGCTACACAGGCAGGATGGAAATCTAGGTCTAGCTGAAATCCGTGCTAACATTTATATTTGACTGCTTCCAAGCAAGGGAGGAAGTCACATTTTCAACTAAAGTATACACCAGAAACTTTCTTTCACCGGATAATTTTTAGTGTCTATCACCTTTCCCTCCAAGACACACAAAAAAAAACCAATTAGCACTAAGGGATATAAAGAACAAAAATATTTTTAACTATGGGGAGAAAGAAGGCTCAAGACTCTCCAGCCTAGACAACAGAACTGATCAGACTCAGACCTGAAAAATTAGAAGCTGAAGCCAAAATCGCGTCCCTTTGGGATTTTGCCCAGTGTCTTCAACAAGTCACAGATTTACTTTCACATAGTTAACTCTGACTGGACGGTGGTGCTGCCAGGCCCAGGTGGCGATTTCAGAAATCAGTAGGTACCAGATTTTGGAGCTTCGAATATGACAAAGTGAGAGAGTGGCATGGACATATATACACTACGAAACGTAAAACAGCTAGTGGGAAGCAGCCGCATAGCACAGGGAGATCAGCTCGGTGCTTTGTGACCGCCTGGAGGGGTGGGATAGCGAGGGTGGGAGGGAGGGAGACGCAAGAGGGAAGAGATATGGGAACATATGTATATGTATAACTGATTCACTGTGTTATAAAGCAGAAACTAACACACCATTGTAAAGCAGTTATACTCCAATAAAGATTTAAAAACATTACAAAATCACCAGTTTAATCATATACATGGCTATGTTCAGTTTCAGAAAACAGTTACTTTTTGAAAATTGTGGTTTAAAAAAATAACACTGAGTTGAAACTGATGCTTTTTGATTAAATAAAAAGCACCTGACTTTTCTAAGAAATGCCATTATATTCTCAGGTTTTACAACAATAGTGCCATCCCATTGTATGCGGAAGATGCTTTGTTCTCTCGAAACTATGAAACCAGAACATCTCCCTGCACAGACACCTGCTCCACTGCAACAACCACGTCCTTTTACTACACAACCAAACCACAGGGTTGGGCTGCTAGTTCCGTTCAAGATCCACAACCATCACAGAACTGGAGCCCCAAAAAGGGGCCACCTGCAGTAGGTCCAGCATGAGTCACTTAATCTCTCTTAATATGAATCATAGAAACAAGAGGAGCAGATAAGGCTTCCTGCCACTCAACGGATGCCAAGCAGTGTACTAAAGGCCCTCAGCTCAAGTTCTCTTCTCATCCTCACCATACTCTGCGGTAGGTGCCCTCGTTACTACACCCAGCTTAAAGACAGAGAAGGTGAAGCTTAGTAAGAGAAGCTAAGAGAGTGACCCAGGGCCACACACCTGGGCGCTGCACACACAATACGAACCCAGGTTGCTTGGACTTCAGAGCCGAGCTCTAAACTATCACACACTGGGTGGCTCTCTGCTCTCCTCACACACACAGCCCAGGAAGAACCACCACCATCATCTCTTCCTGAGGAGAGCGCAGGGCGGGTTCTGACTTCTTCCAGTCTGAAGGGAAAATTCTAACGAGTTCTCCCAGACAGACCAACTGACCAACTATGTACCCAGCACTGGGTTAAGGATGGTGGGAGCATAAAAAGGAAGAGAAAGCAGATCCCTACCCCCAAGGACTTTACCATCTAACCTATACTGATCTAAACGAATCCCCATCTCTCTAGGGCATTTTTGGCCATGAAATGTATTTCCAGTCAGAAATGTATTTCCATCACAATCTGGGACACATTCACATACACTAAGCCTTATCATGTGTGATGCAGTGATATTTTTAATTCTTTCCTTTTTTTTTAAATTGAAGTACAGTTGATTTACAATATTACAGTTTCAGGTGTACAACATAATGATTCGATAGTTTTATAGATTATACTCCATTGAAAATTATTATAAAATATTGGCTATATTCCCTGTGTTGTACAGAATATCCTTGTTGCTTATTAATTTTATACATAGCAGCTTGTATCTCTTAATCTCCTACCCCTAGGTCCCTTTCCTTTTTTTTTTTTAATGTGTCAACCCACTAAACTGATTCTGTGACTATGGATTCTGGATGACAGCTTGAAAAGTCCTGCTCTAGAATGCCCTATTAACTCTAAGTTTTTTTTTTTTTTAAGGCAAAAAATACCAGAAAGTTCTCCCTTACATCTAATTTAAGTTTCTTGGGCTGTCAGGTTAATTAAATATGTATGGCTGGATATGCCTCCAGGGCAGAGGCAGCAGTGTGTCAGGTTAGTTAAGGGCCTGGGATCTGGAATCTGTAGACCTGCATTCAAATGGTGACCGACCTGCCTGCGTATTAGCTGGGTGACTCCTCCAGATCTTGGCCTATAAAATAGGAGATAATACTACTCACCCCTTGGGCTTGTTATAAGACACCTGCCTGGTACCTGGTTCCACGTTCCTCAACAGAGGTGCTATGGGCATGGGGTGGGGAAGGGAGACAAGCCTCTTCTGTAGGACTGGCCTGAACATCAGAGGACTGTCAGCCTCTCTGGGCCCACACAGCTCCCAACGCCCCCTGGTGGTTGACAGCCAATTCTGCAAAATAAACGGCTGCAGTTGACGACTCCCCCGACAGCCTCTCCACCATGTCAAGTGATCCCAACGCCTTCAAATCTTTTCTGTAGGTAACTGCTGTGTCCCACATGAAAGCATGACATGTAAGCTGTAACAGGGCCGAGGCCAAGTGCCTGCCCCTGCAGAGCTTGCCGTCAAGCTGGGCAGATGGAAAGGTAAACAGGTGACTGTAACCCACTGTGCCAGACGGTGTAACTGAAGCCCAGGAGCCCAAGGAGAGAGCAGCTCATGCTGAAAAGTCCACTCCACAATCCTATTTATAATTATTTTAGTAGAAAAAAACAAAGCTAACAAATTGCTCATGTATTAAGAATTAGAAACCACCACCACCAAGCCAAGACTCAAGCCTGGAAGAAAAGCATCCTTGTCTGCACCCACAGCAACATCAGGACAGTCACAACTCCAGGGCTGCCCCCCGATGAGACGATAAGTTCCTTAGGCTGGACGTAAGGTGAACTGCTCAAGGTCACATGACAAGTATTCACAAAATTGGAATCCCCAATGATCGAAAATTGCTGACCACTCTTCCAGTTCCTCTGGAACTTGCTCTATACTTGTCTAGAATCAAACTTACAAGAGGTAGGGAGGGTGAGCAGGATGAAAGGCCTCCCATTAGATGGTCAAAAATGTGAGACTGAATCTGCTAGATGCTTAAGTAGGCCTTCTGAGAGGCAAGTCCAGAGGCCGCAAATTTAGACTTTAAAAATCATCTCTAGGAACTTCAAGATGGCGGAAGAGTAAGACGCGGAGATCACCTTCCTCCACACAAATACATCAGAAATACATCTACATGTGGAACAATTCCTACAGACACCTACTGAACGCTGGCAGAAGACCTCAGACCTCCCAAGAGGCAAAAAACTCCCCATGTACCTGGGTAGGGCAAAAGAAAAAAGAAAAAACAGAGACAAAAGAATAGGGACGGGACCTGCACCAGTGGGAGGGAGCTGTGAAGGAGGAAAGGTTTCCACACACTAGGAAGCCCATTCGCAGGCGGAGACTGCGGGTGGCGGAGGGGGGAAGCTTCGGAGCCACGAAGGAGAGCACAGCAACAGGGGTGCAGAGGGCAAGGCAGAGAGATTCCCGCACAGAGGATCAGGGCCGACCGGCACTCACCAGCCCGAGAGGCTTGTCTGCTCACCCGCCGGGGCGGGCGGGGCTGGGAGCTGAGGCTCGGGCTTCGGAGGTCATATTCCAGGGAGAGGACTGGGGTTGGCGGCGTGAACACAGCCTGAAGGGGGCTAGTGCGCCACGGCTGGCCATGAGGGAGTCCGGGAAAAAGTCATTCCAGGGACAACTTCCCCGGGAGAACGCACAGCACACCTCAGGCTGCTGCAACATCACGCCGTCCTCTGCCGCCGCAGGCTCGCCCCGCACTCCGTGCCCCTCCCTCCACCCGGCCTGAGTGAGCCAGAGCGCCCGAATCAGCTGCTCCTTTAGCCCGTCCTGTCTGAGCGAAGAACAGACGCCCTCAGGCGACCTACATGCAGAGGCGGGTCCAGTTCCAAAGCTGAACCCCGGGAGCTGTGCGAACAAAGTATGTCTGTATAGCTTTGCTTTCACCATTTGTCCTAGGGTTGTCTCGGTCTGTTTATTTTTACTTAAAACAATTTTTTTTAATATTTATTTTAATAACTTTATTTTATTTTATTTTATCTTCTTTCTTTCTTTCTTTCTTTTTTTCTCTCCCTTTTATT
>NW_020175536.1:3364118-3382650 GCF_003031525.2 Neophocaena asiaeorientalis asiaeorientalis | reverse complement strand
CAGCAAGATCCTTTTTGACCCACCTCCTAGAGAAATGGAAATAAAACCAAAAATAAACAAATGGGACCTAAGGAAACTTAAAATCTTTTGCACAGCAAAGGGAAGAAACCATAAACAAGACGAAAGACAACCCTCAGAATGGGAGAAAATATTTTCAAGTGAAGCAAATGACAAAGGATTAATCTCCAAAATATACAAGTAGCTCATGCAGCTCAACGTTAAAAAAACAAACAACCAATCCAAAAATGGGCAGAAGACCTACATAGACATTTCTCCAAAGAAGATATACAGATTGCCAACAAACACATGAAAGAATGTTCAACATCATTAATCATTAGAGAAATGCAAATCAAAACTACAATGAGAAATCATCTTACACCAGTCAGAATGGCCATCATCAAAAAATCTAGAAACAATAAATGCTGGAGAGGGTGTGGAGAAAAGGGAACCCTCTTGTACTGTTGGTGGGAATGTAAATTGATACAGCCGCTATGGAGAACAGTATGGAGGTTCCTTAGAAAACTAAAAATAGAACTACCATATGACCCAGCAATCCCACTATTGGGTGTATACCCTGAGAAAACCATAATTCAAAAAGATTCATGTACCAAAATGTTCACTGCAGCTCTATTTACAATAGCCAGGACATGGAAGCAACCTAAGTGTCCATCGACAGATGAATGGATAAAGAAGATGTGGCACATATATACAATGGAATATTACTCGGCCATAAAAAGGAACGAAACTGAGTTATTTGTAGTGAGGTGGATGGACTTAGAGGCTCTCATACAGAGTGACGTAAGTCAGAAAGAGAAAAACAAATACCGTATGCTAACACATATATATGGAATGTAAAAAAAGAAAAGAAATGGTCAGAAGAACCTAGGGGCAAGATGGGAAGAAAGATGCAGACCTACTAGAGAATGGACTTGAGGATACGGGGAGGTGGAAGGGTAAGATGGGCCAAAGTGAGAGAGTGGCATGGACATATATACACTACCAAACGTAAAATATAGCTAGTAGGAAGCAGCCGCATAGCACAGGGAGATCAGCTCAGCGCTTTGTGACCACCTAGAGGGGTGGGATAGAGAGGGTGGGAGGGAGGGAGATGCAAGAGGGAAGAGATATGGGGACATATGTATAACTGATTCACTCTGTTATAAAGCAGAAACTAACACACCATCATAAAGCAATTATACTCTAATAAAGATGTTTAAAAAAATCATCTCAAGATAATTATACAGTCATTGCATGTGTGTAGGCTAAAAGTATTAATGTGTCCAGTGTGTAAATTTTAAATACCTGTTTCTAAAATCCTGTTTCAGCATTTCTTCATTTTTTAAAATACTGGGCCTGGGCACTTGAGAGTGGCCATGTGGTTATGAATAAGGACTCCTCAGAGCTCTGGTCCCAGCAAATGAAGCAAACATCAGCTACCCCACTCCAAAACCAAAAAGAATAGGAAAATCTTGGAAAAATTCTAGCTAAAATTAGGGTTCTTTAGGGTCCTTATGGTTCATCCTCTCCCTCTTGCTTTGGAGGAGGGAGTTTACAGGAGAGGTCAGTTACTAAGGCTCTTAGGGAGGGGACAGTTTCCCAGGCCTCTGCTCCTATAGCTGAGGGCTGATTTCTCCAAGTCATGCTGGTTTAAAATAAAGACAGAACATGTGTAGAACATGTGTTTAATATTATAATAGATTGCTTATGGTATCACATAGTTTCTATATCTGCTCAGAATTCTGTAAGAATGAGATCCAATAATTGCCTTACTGGTTGCTTCTGAATTGAATTTCAGGTCTAGAATGCCATTTTCTTTTCTCTTTTTTTAACAGTGTCATTTTCTACATAATGAAGGTAAATTAAAACTCAAATTAACTATAAAATAAAATAAAGACAGAAAATAATAACCTGTTCATTGAGTTCTGGGTGACTTCATGTACACTGTGTCATTTACATCTCACCCAGCTCTTTTAGATATTATTATTATGCCCAATTTATAGGATACAGACTCAGAGGTTAAGTAAAAAGCTAGAAAATGGCTGGGAGGGAAACTAGGTTGGGTCCAGCATCCAACTAGGATGTTGCCCCCAAGCCCCACTGCATACCTGCCAGCGGGGACAGCACTTGAAGGGGGCATGATTTCACTTTCAGAAGACAACTGATTTTATTTTTATTTATTTATCTTTTTAAGTTTAGTTATCTATTTATTTTGGCTGTGTTGGGTCTTCGTTGCTGCCCTAGTTGCTGCGAGCAGGGGCTACTCTTTGTGACGGTGCTCGGGCTTCTCATTGCGGTGGTTTCTCTTTGTTGCGGAGCATGGGCTCTAGTTGCACGGGCTTCAGCAGTTGTGGCGCGTGGGCTCAGTAGTTGTGGTTCACAGGCTCTAGAGCGCAGGCTCAGTAGTTGTGGCACACGGGCTTAGTTGCTCCGCGGCATGTGGGATCTTCCCGGACCAGGGCTCGAACCCGTGTCCCCTGCCTTGGCAGGCGGATTCTTAAGCACTGCACCACCAGGGAAGTCCCCAGACAACTGATTTTAAATAAACGCCTCCTCTGATGTGTCCAAAACTTTCAGAGGAGGCTATGGCGTATGCTACCTCAAAGTCTCAGGTCTGTGATGTCCCTTAAGAATCCCTGTCCGTGAACTGGGGGTGATGAAGTCTCGCTGGGAACATCAGGTGAGGCCATGTCTGTGCAAAGCACCCAAAACTCCAACACATCTACAAATATAAACAACCTCGAGCAGCGGCATTACTGCCGGGACTCTGTAAGCAGCTTGGGGGAAGAAACTGCAGAGCAAGACAAAGCAAACGCATACCCCAAAGCTTGTATTTCCTTCTCAAAAATGTAGGGAAAGAACAGAGTACTGAAGATAGAGGGATATTCAGGTGGACAGCCCGTGCACGCAGGGGAGGAGGTTTAAATGACTCCATCACCACCTACATTTTCTCATGGACCTCACCCCCTCACCGCGCTCACCCAAGGTCTTAGGCAAGAACACCTAGAGCAAAAGAGTGAAACGGGAGACAAATCCAACAAAGAGTAAAAATTCTGAGGATTCTGTGTCCAGTTATTTCAGAGTGATAGCCTAAAACATACCTCCATTTGCACCCAGAAGCCCCCTTGAGTTGGGGGGTCTGCATCCTCAACACCCACGGCTGGCCCCTCCTGGGAGGAAGGTCACACCTTGCCTCACAACAGGCCCAGGAGCTGCTACCACACTCCCTACTCCCAACTGGGCACGTCTTCCATTCCCAGGGCTCCCAAGACCAGTGTGGCGTGGTACAAAAGGCCAGACTCTGGTCAGAAGGACCTGGGTTCAAATCTCTGGCCCTGTTACTTACACACCGGGTCTGTTGGCAAGTTACTGCATCACTCTGGTTCTGTTTCTTGACCTACAAAACGGGGACAGTAATCCCCATTTTCCAAAGTTGTTGTGAGGATTAAAAAAAATCATGTACCTAAAAGGTTCAATCAGCAACTAGCAGCTCTTACTAATATAAACAGAAGCCAACCGGCTCTGGGTACTACCTAAATTTCATTCTTTAAAAGAAAAAGATTTCATGAAGTTAGTGAGGACTGACCATTTTCAGAAAATTCAAGGAAGCAGCGTGGGAAAACTACACTCCCCTGGCTTCTGGAAGGTTTCTGAAACCTCTCCACCACCGGCGCACCTACAGGAACGGAGAAGTGGCTGGCATGTCTCCCTACCTCCAGACTCTTCACACTTTATAAATATACAACACAACTGACCAGAGAATGCCCGTTGCCAACCTCCTGGGCAAACAAGTCCAACAGGATTTGATCCGGAAATTAAATGTCCAGGCAGCCCAGCCACACTCAGTTCAAAATAGATCTCCGTGACCTACTTGAAAACTACACTCCCCTGGCTTCTGGAAGGTTTCTGAAACCTCTCCACCACCGGCGCACCTACAGGAACGGAGAAGTGGCTGGCATGTCTCCCTACCTCCAGACTCTTCACACTTTATAAATATACAACACGACTGACCAGAGAATGCCCGTTGCCAACCTCCTGGGCAAACAAGTCCAACAGGATTTGATCCGGAAATTAAACGTCCAGGCAGCCCAGCCACGCTCAGTTCAAAATAGATCTCCGTGACCTACTTAGTCTTCTAGTACCATTCCCAAAGCCAAAACCAAGCAGGCGGTGAGATGGGACCACTGACTTCCGCAGGGCCCTACACAGAATCCTTGGCTTTCCTGTCATTTGAAATGTGCACTGAAACAGTGATGGCTCAAAAAATTATCTTGGGGGTAGCCAGACAGAAGCCCTAGCTTTAAAACAGCTGATTCAAGTGGTTGTTAAAAAGCAAAGAGTCCCAAAGTCATGCTGACAATTCACCCCCCTGACCAGCCCCTATGATGCATTTTCATTCATTTAGACAAAGGGCTACCACCTCTCTTGACAGTTGCTTTGCAAGCTACCTATCCCTCACCCTCCCAGATGTTTCTGGAGTAGCTGCGTCTTCTCCAGGACACAGTGGGCTCTTTGAGAGCTGAGACCCTGTCTTCTTTATTGCGATAGTCCACAGTGTCTTGCATAGCACGGTGTCTTGGTGCAGGAAGAAGCAAGCACTGCATCCACCGTAAGATGGTGAGAGCCTTCCCTCACCAGCAACAATCCTCCAGGCCCCACCCACTCCTGTGTTTGTCTCCTCAAGATTAGGGAATAGAAACAGACAGACTGGTACTTGCTGTAAAGACGAGGAAGACAGACAAAACTAGGGAAAGTTGCTGCATAGTTTCAACCACCATGTGGCTACAAAATGACCTCCTCCGTTACAATTCATGTCACTAGAGGGATGTGAGTCTTGGGGAGGTTGTGGGGGGGGGCGTGGACCAAGGACCTTGGCAGAGTCACATGCCAGTAAAATCCCAGAGCATGCCAACATACAGGCAGGCAATGGGACCCTATATATCACCAACTAAGCAATGGTGGAGGAAGCACGCTGATGGCCCCAACCAAAGAAAACAAGCCAAAGCAATCCTGCCACTCTTCACATCCAAATCCTCCCTTCTCAAGTCTCCGGGGTCAGCCACAGACACTCCTCCCCCCACCACTGAGCACTCAAAATTCCCATCCTAGACATTTCCTTGGTAGACCTTCAGTTTACTTAGCGCTTTTCCCCCATCATGACATTTAATCCTCTGCAATCACGGGAGGCAAGCACAACAAGCATTTTTATCACCCACTTAGAAATACAGAAATTGAGGCCAAAGCATGTCAACCACGTGGTAAAATCAGGACTACAGCACAGAACTTCTAACTCCAAGTGCAATGCCCTTTCTCTAAAATCACCCCACACCGTGCGCCCAGACCTGAGAAAGCCGGGTATCTAAGCTCTAGGCCACTGCTCCTTCCACTGTCCCCCACGGCTGAGCACCTGCTGGAGACAGAACTCTTAACACACAGGCCTCGCCCCCCTGCCACCCCATGTACACACACGCTTCCACGGTTCGAACAAAGACAAACAGGATTACAGAAATCATCAACCCTGGTGTCACTTATGTCAGTCACTCGTGCCCCGAGCCAGGCTCACCACGCTCCTCCCTGTAAAAACGCAAAGCCCAACCCTAGAGCTGTCAAAGGAGACACACACACGAGACACACACAGGTTTTCTGCGATCAAGCGACGATCATGGGGCAGGGTAAGTAATCACAGACTCCAACAGCCACAAACCAGAGATCCCAGACCTCCGAGTATCATCGCCCTGCATCCACATCCCGCCTCTGGAACTCCTTACTCTCTGTGACCTTAAGCAGCTGTGTTTCTCCAAATCTCAGCTTCCTCATTTATAAAATAAGGAGTTTAAAGAAAGGACCTCACGGTGAATGTACTTCATGCCACAGAGCTTAAAAATGGTTAAAAAGGTACGTTTCGTAGATTTCACCACAATAAAATAAAATATGTCAGCATTTGTATTTTTTTTAAAAAGAGAACTTTACAGGTTCATAGTGAGGATCAAATAAGAGTGTAATGGCAAGTTCTGACAGTGTATAGCACATACTGGATCCTAATAAACAGCTATTTATTATTTGTAGCAATTTTGATAGCTTTTATTATCTAGACAATACATGGAAAATGGAAACTGCCGAAAAACAGAAAGATAAAAAACCTCCTGTAATACCAAAATCCAGACACAACCACTGAAATTAAATTCTTTGTAGTGTTTTTCTAATGCAGAGACATTTCTTAAATTTGGAATATATAGACAACTTTGTCGTCATGATCCGTTCTTTTCTGCCTTACCAATAATTGCAAAAACAACTCTCATGACAACATCCAGAAATACAGGCACTTTGTTTAGCACAAGGATCAAAAGTTGCATGAAACTTGAGACGGGAACAAGGAGCTCACGCTGAACAGCTGGGGACACCTGCCCCCGGAGCCAGGAGGGGGGTTCACATCAAACCCCCCCACCTGTTCCTCCTTCCGCCTCAACGCTCACCCAGAAAGCAAGACCCTGGGGGTCTGGCCAAGCAGGACAAGGGCCGCAGGGAAGCTCCTGGAAGCTCCGCATGTGCCAGGCTCCCACTGCCCTCAGGGAGCTCCCACCGTAGGTGCAGGCAAATCACCCCAGGACCTGTGCAAAGGGCTGCGAGGAGCACAAGGAAGGAGACACGTGTGACGACCATGTCATCCAACCCCTAGGTTAAAGATGCCCCAAGGCTGCAGGGATGAGACCAGTCTCGCTGCGGGGCCAGGAGACTGAGCTCTCAGGGTCCTGAGCTAACTCACAGATGCCCAGTTTAAAAAACCAAAACCAAAACCAAACAAACAAACAAAAATCAGGGCCCATATCCTGTACTTATGTACAAGCACTTCTTTACCAAGTGCTTGAGAGCCGTCAGCACAGAGACAAAGGCCACCTGGGCACAGGACAAGTAGCCTGTTCTGCGAGAACCCTTGGGGCCCTGCCTGGCTCCCACTCTTGGGCATGGCCTCTCTGCCTCTAATGTGGAATCGAGGCCAGACTCCACAGACTCCTGGGGACGCTACCTGATTCAAAGTTTCCTGTAGCGTCTGGCAAACAAGGAAGCTCTTCTGCTGTGCTGGGGAAGCACCCTCAGAAAAGACTCTGGAGAGGAACTACAGTCCCACAAAACACACTCTAACGCTCCGTCTCTAGCCCGGCACAGTCTGCCTCACTTTCATTTCGCGTGGGTGTGTGTTTTGCCGGGAGGCAGGGGTTAATGAGTGACTGGTGCCCAAAGGCAGCTCCTGAAATCCTACAGAGGAGCAGCTGCTCCCAGCGCTGGGGAATTCTATTTCCATCTCTGCTTACACGTAATTATCTTCTAAAGCGGTGCTCCCCGGAGGGGCGGCGGCGCCAGGGGCCTCCCGGATCACCTCGCTGGACGGGCTGCTCCTGGCACCACCCTCGCAGGCGGAGACCGGGAAGAGCGCCTGAAATCAAGGCCACCCGTGGCCCGTTCCTCCGGAGCCCCAATCACAAACATGCCAGGCCCTTTCCTTTGGAGGCCTAGGGAGGAAATTAAATGTGAGCCAGATAAGGAGATTCCCTTCAGCTCTGACGCCAGGGAATCCAAAGTTATGATTCCCCCCAGGACCACGCAAACCAAACTGGCACGGGCCCCGGACCATGGGGCCAGCCACACCTGGGGTGCCTTCTTCTCTGTAATGACGGCGCTCGCATCGCAGGCCTGAATGTTTTTATAGCAAATGTGAATGAGAATGTGAAACTCTGCAGGCCAGTGACAAAGTGGGTGGCAGAGAGGGCCCCGGGCCGAGTGAGTGCAGTGACTGCCCAACAGGTTCCTGGGCTCTCCACAGGTGCTTCTGCAAGTCCCTCCCTGCCCTGTATTTTCCAGGCCAAGTGAGGCCGCTGCCCGAGGCGGCTGACTCACCTCTTTTCACGGCATAGTGACTTGACCCACAGAAGGATGCGGGGAGCCGAGCGCACTGAGCTTGCACTGACCTCGCACTGACCTCAGCACTTTCTAAGTCTGCCAGGTTGAGGAACACCTTCACCGTGGGCACAGCGCTCACCAGATGGCCCGGGGCTGGCGGGAAGGCGCAGCTCCCACCAGGGCTGCCACGCGTGCCGGGCTTCCCAGCAGCCCTGGCCACCCCCAGCCTTGTCTACTTTCTCTTCTTCATGCTTGTGGTTTCAGTGTGGGGAAGCGGGTGGGTGGAAAGGCATCCAGAAGGAACAGAGAACCGACTGGAAAGGGCGGTGGATCAAGGGTCAACAGAGCACTGACGTTTCAAAAAGAAACTGCCGAGTAACAATCACTGCAAAACATCTAGGCGCACGGACGAGGCGCTGCAATGGCAATCTGAACTTGGAAAAATCCTTGACGAGCTGGTCCACACGCCAACGCTGCTGTCGGCATGCTCGCAGACTCAACAGTGGCTCCCATCTCGCAGGGAGCAAGAGGCCAAAGCCTCACAAACACACACACACGACTTCCACGTCACTGTCCCCATACCAGCCTGGCAGGCGCACATGCCCACCTCAAGGCCTCCGTGTTTGCTGTTCCCTCGGCCTGGACCACATCCCCTCCATACCTCAGCTCCTCCACCCCTCACCCCTCCTCCACGTGGAAGCTCAAACACTACCTGCTCAGCAAGGCCTGCCTGCACCACCTTTCAGCACCTCACCGACCCCCTGCCCCAGGCACTGCCCGGACTTTTCAGCAGCCATTACTACCTCGCATACCGTTCTGGGTCGGACAGCGTCCCCGCAAATCCACGTCCACCTGGAACCTCAGAATGTGACCTCATTTGCAGAGAGGGTCTTCCCAGAAGTACATAGTTAGGATGAGGACACACTGGAGGGGGGTGGGCCCTCATAAGAAAAGAGGGGCCACAGACACGGGAAAGAGGCCGTGTGGTAAGGGAGGCAAGAGAGCAGAGCTGTGCAGCCACAAGATCCAGGCACCAAGCACGCCGGCACCACCAGACGCTGGGGCAGAAGCAGGGAGCAGGCCCTCCCTCAGAGCCCCAGGGCGCAAGGGGGTAAGGTCCTGAGGTTTACGCCATCCGGTTTGTGGTCCTTTGTCACAGCGCCCTAAGAAACTAGGACACGTACAATCAACTATAACCAGCTACTGTCTGCTGCCCCTCAGGAGAAAATAAGCTCCAGGAGAAGAAGATTTTGACATCCTTTGCTTGGTGCAAAACGCCCGACACATAGAATAGCGTCCAGCTGAATAAAAAAATGTATTTGCTGAACAGCTCTTGAGTGAACAAAGCCAAGCCTAGAAGGGAGACAGGGGTGCTATACCCACCCCACAAGAGGGCAAAACCGAGGGGCTAACGTCCCAGCTCTGCTCAGAGACAGCAGAGCCAGGACCAGAACTGAACTGGGACCCAGCCTGCTCCTTTGAGAAGTAACCCTGAGCAACTCCAGGTGCCGAGCAAACAGCTGCTATATGCAGCACTCCGTGAGCACGCGTGTGGAGCGGAGGGCAGGCAGGGCAGGCTCCAGGCTCACCTGTCCTCGGCAGGGCCGTGACCCCGAACCACGGAGCTCACCGGCTCTCAGGGTCTGCATCTGCAAATTGAGGGTGGATCACAAGCCAGGTCGACCTGCTCTCCAAGGAGCAAGCAAGGCTTGTTTTAATCTGCGCCGCTTCTGCGAGGCCCTCTCAGACCCCGGGAGCCAAGGTGACGTCTCCGTGCCACTGATGCACACTTAGGGCAGCACCTCCGGCACGTACCACGTGCTACTCTGAAACCTCTCTCACACCGCAGGCCACTTGATCTTGCTTTCGTAGTTCACTTCCACACACACTACTGGACTCACATCTCTGGCCTCTGCACCTGGCATTCTGTAAGCCCTGCAGTCTGCCCAGGCCCTGCCTGTGTCCTCGCCAGCCAGCTCTGGTCCTCCCAGGCCCGCAGACCAGGCTCCTCCACCAAGCTCCACTCCCAGGAGTGAGGTTTCCTTTTGCCCACCTGCGCCTGGGTGGCCTGGGCGGCTCTGGAGCCTTGAGTACAGTCCTCCCCACACTCAACCCCAGGTCTCTCCAGTTTAGGTAAAAACCATCAGCAAACAAACCAGGGACTTCAAACGAACCTGCCGTTGTACGTGCACGTGCGCACGGTCGGGGGTATGAAACAAGCACAAACAGCATCCCAGGGCCAGCACTGTTAGGGCTGTGACTAGGCAGAAGGTAAAGCGTGAGCCAGGCAGACCCAGGCGTGAGCCCCAAGCCCTGCCCCGCTGTGGGTTACACTTCCGTTACCTTCCCTGCACTTGAGCGACCTCAGCTCACAGCGAACTCAGTAGCAGCAGACAGCAGGCTCTGCAAAGCGCCCAACACCGTGCGCTTCTCTTTTCCTGCATCTTGAAATGGGCAGCACGTGGCCCGTTTACCCTGCTTGGAGAGCAGGGTAAGCAGCCTCAACCTCCCAGGGCTTGGAGACCTGGTCCCACCTCTGCTCTGAACGACCAGGCCCGTAGCCGCACCTCAGCTCTCAGGGCCTGGCTCGGCCTCCTCAAAAACAAAAGGGAGAGGCAGCACGAAGGATCCCCAGCACCCAATCTACTTAAGAAAAGGGAAGGCCTCTGCACTGGGGCCTCGTTGTCTCACAGCAGGGCTGGTGTCGGAAGAGGACATCAAATGTGCTCTCCTGCCCAACCTGCCACCTTCGCCAGCTACCCTCCCACAACCCCAGCTGATCCAGGTCTGCCTCTGCCCTCCTTGACATTTGTTACTAGAGGATGTGCATTTTTACATTTAGCAAATGTAACGCTCATTCATGCATTTAAAAAACACTTATTAAGGACAGGAGGACACAAATAAGCGTAGTAGTTGCTTACAACTAGGTAATACGCTCAGAGCTTTACAAACATTACTCTCTGAATCCCCGGAACAACCCTGTGAGGTGGGTACTGATATTATTCCTGGTTTACAGGTGAGGAAACCGAGGCCCAGGGAGAAAGGATAACCGTGCTTAAGTCACACAGCCATAAACGACGGAGCGGGAGCTGGAAACGATCCTAGAGTCTCTTCACCACCCCGGGCTGCCCCTCCATCACTCCTTCTCCCTGGCCCTCTTGGAACCACAGGTAAAGGACGCTGTCATTCAGTAAGTCAGAGCCTCCCAAAACCCACTGGGCTGCTCAGCCTGCAGGGACGGCCCAGGTGATGGCCTCCAGATGTGTCCTCTACCAGATCAGGCCCCTGGAACACCTTCTAAGGAACCCTGCTCAGAGACAAACCATCACAATATTCCCATAACAAACCAGGGAAGTGGGGCACGGATCACCACACTGCTGGAAGGAAAGCCCCACCACACGCAGAATCGCGCTTCACTACATGCATGGAGGCTATTTCAGAAGCAAGAAAGTCTGATTTTCCATCACATGATCCTTATACGTTCCCCCCAGTTCAGCTCACCAGCCTGGAATCCCTGCCTTGGCTGTGCAGAACAGAACTGGTATCAACGTGCTGCTTCTGGCAGGTTACACCAAAATTATAGTGCTCTATTACAGTGCCCAGCCTCTGGGAAAAGCGGAGAGAACGTGAAACCAGGAGCGCTGGCTTCCAGGGCCACGTTGCCACCCCGGGCGGCAGGACACCCTGAGCAGAGCCTTGGTCCTCGGGGGCTCAGCTCCCTCATCCTCCATGGTTATGATAGACACCTCCCCCCGCCCCAATTAAGATCCGGAAGCCAAACGAGTCTCATAGCCATACCAGTGATGGATGAAATGCCTACTAAACACTGTCCATTTCTATCACCCAGCAGAATGACAGCCTGTGGGAAAATGGGCAGCCTCATACACTATTGGTAGTTTAAACCAGTACAACCCTGGCGAGCACAGTGTGGGGACTTGCTGTAACAGTTTAAATGAGTAGAACCTGTGGCATACTGATTCCACCCTTAGAGAAACACACGCATGTGTGCATAACAGCATGTATGTATGGAGATATAATAGCAAAACTCATGAGTCACTTTATATGCCTATCAATGGGGGACTGACTCATAAATTACGATATATCTATACTATAAAATGTTTTGTAGACAAATTAAAAGAGAGAAGAACTACATGCAAGAAAAGATCTACAAGATCCATTATGTGAAAAGATAAAATAATGAAACGATATATATCACGCAATCAGATTTATGCTTACAAAAGGAACAAAACTGTACGTGTTTGCGTCTGCACAGGCTGATGGAAATTACAATTCGTTAGTGCTGAGGACCCAGCAGGGAGGCGGCACATGGGGGAAGGGTGCCAGAGGAAGGAGGACTCTACATCAGCTGTTCACTTCTCCACTATTTGGATGGGAGGGTGAGGTGCAAGAGCATAATATATTCATGTATCCCCTATATCATCTAGAAAAAAGCCATCGAACTGATTTAAAAATAGCACCACAGCCACCGAAACAGGGTTTCGTGTTCTGGTGTGAAACTGACAGAGCAATCTGGACAAGTTTCGGTGCCACACTCCAAGGTCTTCCCAAGAGTGACTGATAAAGTTCAAGTGCAGTCTCTAAGCCACAGATGACAAGACTGGATCGGGATCAACAGGGAAGAAGGGAAATCCCGGGTGCAAGGAAAACTTTGGGGTAAGCTCTGTGGAAGCTGCAAACCTGTCCTGCCCTGAACCCGCTTGGATCCAGGACGCACTTTTCTGAGACTCTCCTCCCTCTCACCTCCATAGGATGAGAAGAAAGTAAAAACCAGATGAAGAGAGAATTCCCTTTCCCGTAGCAGAGAGGAGGCCACCTGCTGTCGCCAGCAGAGCTGCTCCCAGGCGAAGCCAAAGGAAAAGCCCGGCCAAACTCCACCTTCCCGACAAAGGCACTGCGTGTCAGGCTCCCGGGGCTGCAGGGACAGCCAAGGCTGGCAGCCTGAAGCCCACCCATTCGAGTCCCTCCACTTCAGCAAACAACCAGGCCAGCCTCTATTCACATTCAACAGTAAAATCCAAACTGAACCAGGATACAAATCAGAGGGTTCTTCCAACAGAACAGCAACAAGGTGGGATGAGGAGAGATAAATCAGTGGTATCCTGGATAAACATATAGCTACTATTTCTGCTTGTCCATAGTAACACTTCTGTAAATTCAAACATTTGATAAATACCCTTTTTGGCTTCCTAGTAATAATTAAAACAAACACGCAGCCCAAACACGCACGCGCAGCTAAACATGGAGCAAAAAGGAAAACAGAGGGGCTGTGCTTAGGACATGCTGCTCAGGAGGCAGCCTGACAGTTGACATCTCCACACAAAACGCTCTCCTCCCATTAAATAGGTACCCTGTTAGTGCGCCACACTCACTGGGCATTTCAACAGTCCACGGCTGGGGGCTACCCACAGGTCAAGGAAAAGAAGTCCCATCTCGGAGGGAAAGGGGTGACCATCGAACAGTAGGGGAGCGGAGTCCTTGTGCAGTGACTCACCGCAGAGATGGCCGTGACTGCGGACACCAGGAAGCAAGCAGACCAATAGAGTAACTCTCAGCCTCCTCTCCATGAGGACGCAGCCCAAGCAAAGCCAGAACCCGACCAACTGGCCAGAGCCCAGCAAGAACAAACTATCTGAAGGGCACGGCTATTATGCACTCTGGAAAACGGACGCCTGGCAAGTTTCTTACAGACTCTGGCACTGACTAGGGGAGAGGGCACGGCACCAGCACACTTCTGATGCGGCAGTGGTGCATCCTATGATGGGGACAAGCGGACGCTAGCAACCAGGACCAACCGTGTCCCCTCGCTCTGACTCCGGTTCTCCTGAGTATGGCTCAGCTCCCCACCGAGGCTGCACCCTTCAGGGGAGGGTGTTCTCCCCTGCTTGCAGGGCTGGCCACCACTGAGAACTCGCCCACCTCCACTCCCCATTCCCGACCAGCCCCTGCATGCTTGGTGACCACAAGTCACCCCCGCCTAGAGGCAGATCAGCCCTTGGGGAACAGCCCGAACTGAGGACCACAGCCACTGTGGTCCACTGGGTCCACCAGGGAACTGTGGGGTGCCGACTGCACCCCAGGGAGACTTCCTCCTTTGGGGGCTTTTCCCCTTCAACAGTTTCACTCTACGTTTGAATGTTCAAACCAGCACTTCTCCGAATGGGGTCTGAGAACCTGACTTCCATCCTGAGATGCTCCAGGAAAGGCAGAAACTAAGGCCAGGGAGGGTGGGCAAAGACAGGGGAAGGCGCTTTGGGGTTTTCCTCAGGCATCTTTCTCTGGCTGTCATGAGAGACCAAAGGAGGCAAATTTGAGTTTCTCCAGAGATGCTTGCAGTCTACAGACAGTATCTCCACTACCCAGTCTGTGAGGATGAGAGGGGCGACAGGGAAGGGGTGAGGAGAGAAAAGAGGGCTCGACTGCTCGTCTCTCAACCCCAGTCCAGAGCACTGAGCACCATCCATGCTGGCCCGTTCCCTCTGCTGCATCACCCCTGCCACCATCTTAACGTCTTGAGTTCAAGCCCTCATCCTCTCTCATGCCCATTACCCCGACGGCCTTGTCTCTCTTCAGGGCATTTCATAGTCCACACAGCCTACGGAGCCAGCCTTCTAAACCCCAGCCTCCGGACGGAGTCCAACCCTGGCAGGGTGGGCGCGACTTCTGCCTGCCCAGGCTGTGCCGTCACAGAGATCACAGCTGCCGCTCGGACTGTGACACATGCCACCCCGCCCCCAACTATGAGGATGCACAGGCTTCTGTTTCCTCATCTGTGCAATGGGAATAACAGGATTGCCCTCCAGAGCTTCTACGGGGGTTAATCCAAGCTGAGGAGAGCCCGGCTCTCCAAGAATGACCACGACTCTCCCTGTCCCCAAGCTGGCTCCAGACTCTCTGCTCTTCACCACCTCGCGGTGCTACCTCCTCGTAACGAATGAATACGAGTAAACGCAGAAGAAGGCATATCCGAGATCTAAAAATGAAGGGGCATACATATTAGGCTACCAAGATGTAGAGGACACCAAAATTAACTCATTATCAAAATAATGTGAGAGGAATGAAGGGATGGGAAGAGAAGGAAACATTACTTTGGAGGAACTGCTTTTAAAATAGACAGCTCTGTGATTTTTTTTTTAAAGACTTCATTTTTTTCCAAAGATTTAGGAAGATTACATTTCAAAAGCTCACAAAGGAGACCCTTCTGGGTTTTTTAAAAAAAACTATTTCTTAATTAATACCTTCAGAGGACTAAGAAGTACTTTTATAGACTGACTGAATCTTAATAAAATTCTCAAAGAAATTCTGGCATCAGTCACAACAAACACCCTCCTGGAATTTAATTTCCTTTTCCGCATACAACTTACTATGGCAACTCATTTATGATGCCACCACAACCAGTCAAAATCTGCTTGGAGCATAAAAACTTCCAAGCCCCACAAGACAGCCTATAGCACTCGATACAAATTGGCCCCATATTTAGCCAAATCCTACATCTAAAAGAGACTTCCCCCACACCAAACTGTCCAGGTTTTACTGGCAAAGTCAACTCTTCCATCTCCTTCCCAGCCCACATCTGCACTGCCCTCCCACCTTATACTATAGCTCTAACAGTGCTTCCTACCAGCTCGAAGTCCCCAAACTCAGTGTCTTTTCCCTGTCTCACAAAATGAATAAAAGAGGAGAGAAGGGCACACAATGGGCAAAGGGGAAACTAGCTACATCCATCTTCAGCCTCCTACCAAAGACGTGTCCCTTCTGGCTTCTGGCTTGGTTCAAGTCCCTCCTTTTAGATGACGGTAGGTCCTAGAATATTCACTGCATGTGCTGAGGATGGGGTGGGCAGCTAAAAGCTAAAAGAATTATTTATAAGTACAAAAATGTACTTTACAAGCCTTTCTCCCTCAAGGACAATTCCTACTGGAAGACTTAATCCCATTATCCCAAGTGCCCATGGGCGAGGGGAGAGAAAGGGCTGGATGCCAACCGTCACTGAGCACCCACTGCAACTCACAAGTGCATCTCATTTAATGCAAGGCAGATACTATCATCCTGATTTTACACACGGGGAAATCGGGCTCAGAGGGACCAGGCGATGGGCTCAGCATGTACACCAGGCCCATCAGACATCAAGACTCACGGACTCATAAGCTTTACCCTAAGCACCTGGGTGTCCCCAGGTGCTTAGGGTAAAACACTGTCCTAGGTTGGAGGGCGCTTTACAAGTTTCCATATTGCTTTTCAGATACGAGATCTCATTCAATATCACAGCCCTGTAGGATAGTTAAGAATTACTTTTCCACTATTGTAAAACACTGTTTGGTTTCAAAGATCATCAGTAACTTGTGAAAGCCAGTGGTAGCACTTAGAGTTGTACCCTGTCTAAGCTTTGTTTCCTCACCTCACGGTCCCTGATCAATGGTAGGGGCTCAAATGACAACTATTATTAGCAACATGATTTTTATTAATTTAACAGCCCTCAGCTAAAGTAAAATTTATACACACACACACACACACACACACACACATATAAACTACAGATATTTTAAAGATTCAACTTAATTACCTGTTAGAGAGGATATAATTTTACCACTACCTCAAACTTAAGAGATAACCACTAACTGTAGCTGCCAAGAAACGGACAGAAAAGGATTACTGAACATGATGTGGTCAAACCCAATACGGATCTTGACAGCTACTAACGGAAGAGAACACGACAGGAGCATTCAGTTATGATAAAACACACAAAAAATCCTCCTCTCCCTCCAGCATCATGGCTTGATCATGAATGTGCTGTTTGACCCAACCATGTCATTTCAGCTCTGTGGTGACCCTCAGCATCCAAAACGAGATGGTCGGCAAGTGACACAGATGCTCTAGTGAGAGGTCGCCCAGGAGGTCTAGGGAATACGGGTGGGGCAGATACATTATTACCTTGAGCTATTTTTAATGTGCTACATCTAATGCACTGTTTGCCTCACTTAATTTTACTCACTTGGAAAGAAACCTGGGAAGTTCAGAAATGCCAGATGCAACAGGGATCAGCTCCCCACTTCTCAAGCTAGAACAGAAACGATGACAGAAGTGTGTTGGTACAAGGATGGCAGCATCAGTCAGACAGGAGGGAAATCTAGGCTACTATGGCAATGAGAGATCCTGGGGAGGTTCTTCGAGAAAGGCTGAGCCAAGACCCATCCAACTGAGCATCTACTCCAGGCTTGAAGGTTCAAACAAAAGAATAAAATTCAGGTCCACAGATGAAACATACGCAATTTTTTTAAGCACAGTTAACAGCTTTATGGTAATGACAGCTGGACAGCCATGTACACTAACCGCCTGCATGAGAGCAATATCCATACTGTAAATCTAATACCAATTATTATTAGTTTTGGGGTTTGTTTTACTTTAGGCAGCCTTTCTTGCTTCTTAGCTGTGTTCAGTCCACCCTAATTTCTTTGTAATAGGCTGAGTTTGATTTTGTGTGGCCGATCTCGACTTACAAGGAAAAAGATGTCAGTCTCCCTTAGACACCTTCTCCTGCGCCATCAGACTGTCTAGCTCTTTATTTATACCCTATTTTGCAGATAAGGAAACTGAGTTCCAGAGAGGGGAAGTGATGCATCCAAGGCCATAATCCTTGCTAATATATCTAGGACTAGCACAAGGGCTCAAGGCCTACAATGTAGATCTCCAGCTCTATCACTGTTGCAAATGACCTGGCATACTTGTGTCGTGAATACGAAGTTTATTTGGAAGGGGAAGAAAAAAAAAAAAAAAAGCTAACATGAGTCATCTCCTTTGTCAAGGGGCACCACACAGATTGTTCTAATAAATCATCCAGCATCTCCAGAACCACTTGTTTCTGAAATAGCCAACCTCAGTCCCAGAGAATAAAAGGCCATGTCTTACGCCCCTTCAGGATACCCACGACCCTGTGAGCAGACGCGCTGCAGGGCTTTGGGGATCTGCTAGCCCAGCCCAGGGAATCCAGACGTTGCCGGTACTGGAGAGGGAATGGGGTGGGTGGGTGGCTAGGGGAGGGTCAGAGTTGCGTTTTCTCCCGGCAACAGTTATGATTTCATGCAGCCCAATCTTACTCCCCTGGGAACATCTAAATATCCCATCCACTCAGGGGTCCCTCCTCAACTTCCCCAGGACAAAAGCACTGCAGTCTGGGAGGTGAATCTGGCAGACCGGGAGGGACGGTATTTGACCCAAGCCTTAGAGGAAGCACCGCTCCGCTCCCTCCTCCACCAGTTACTGGAACTCCCCACCGGATCTTCAGACGCCAAGAGGCGTCCCCCACTCTGAGCCCGACCCCTCTTTCAGCGTCTGCCCCAACAGAGGCGCGAGGAGGCAAAGCCCACTGCCCATCGCTCTACCCCGCCACCCACTCGCCTCCGGTCCCCCCAGTGGCCGCCCCCCGTGGGCCTCCCTCCCTCCTCACTCGCGGGGTCTCCGCCGGACACTTGCCTGCTCCAGCCCGAGAATCTGAGCGCACCCCTTCCTCTCCGCCCGCAGAGGACCCGCGTCTCCCGCCTCCGGCCCAGACCCCCTTCTCCCCGCGTCCCTCCGCGCCCCGGGTGTCAGCCGTGCACCCGCACTTCCCGCCCGGCCCGTTGGG
>NW_020175536.1:3281740-3364013 GCF_003031525.2 Neophocaena asiaeorientalis asiaeorientalis | reverse complement strand
CTCACCTCCTCCCGCGCCGCCGCCGCCACTGCCGGGAAGACGTGGCAGTGGCCGCCGCTCGAGCTCCCCGCCTCGCCTCTTCTCTCGGCGTCCGCGCGGGCGGCTCTGGCGCGCCGGACCGCAGCGCCAGGCGCCCTCTGCCGCCGGGAAGGCGAATCCTCTCGCCCTAACCCTAACTCGCCGGCCGCCCCCGCGCCAAGGCTCGCTCCCAGCCCGGTTACGCTCTGCTGGAGACCCTCCCTTGTGGCGGCCCCGGCCGCGCCGCTGCCTCCGGGGAGCCTGCCCTGACCAGCCGGCCTCTCGGCGCCCTTCCTCCGTGCCCCACCTGGGTCGATACATTTCCTGCTTCTCTAAATCTGAATGCCTCGCCTACGAAAAAGTAAAATAGGGTTGGGGAACAAACACCACGTCTCTCGTGTTCGTCATTCTCTCTCCTAGGGCTAGGTTAGCGCCCTGCCTGGAATATCCAAGGGCGCAACAAATACTTCTTGAAGCAGTGAAAGGGTGAATGAATGAGTAGAGATTTTGGCCGCTTTCCACCCACGTAGGCTTCTAAACCTCCAGAGGACAGATATCCCCACCTGGATTTTTTGTTGTTGTTGTAAATTACACACACACACACACACACACACACACACGAGCAGCGTTGCATGAATAAATAGGATTCACAATTCCCCACCTCAGACTAGCACCAAAGTTGCACAAGGCCCGCAGCTCAAAGTTACTCAGGGCCTTTAGTCAAACAGACCTAGGTTTTACATAGATCTACCACTTAAAAGCTGGGAACTCTCGGGAAAGCTAATCTCCCTGGGCAGTTACCTCATCTATCAATTAAGAGTAATAAAATCTACTTCACAGAGTTGTCGTGAGGATTAATTGAGATCCCGCACTGTGTGTAAAGCACTTTGCTCAACCCCTCCACCCCACCTATACTGTATCTAAGTGGTAGCCACTGTTACTATTATTACTAACCTAGTAGGTAATAAAAACTATAGGCAAAAAGTAAAATGATGGCTACCTTTTCATCTGGGGACACCTTAATACCCTTGTATGTGGGGTACTGTCACCTACCCAAGAGAGCCAGCCCCGGGAGCAAGGCCTTCCCCACCCCGAAGAATTAATGGGTCTTGGGTTTTAAGACCAGTTATGAGCTGGTCTTAAGAGCTGTAGAACTGGCTCTCCTGTAGGTTTTCCCCCTGGGTTTCGGTGGCCAATCTCTTAATGAACAAGTGTTTATTTTATTGCGACGGCAGTCAATGTTTAAGGGCCCCTGTGGTCTACAGATTCTTCCTGTTTTCTCCTTGCCCTCTCTCAACACCTTGAGGCCATCTTTTCATTTTTAACAGTCTCCTTCCTGCTCTGCACATAAAACAGCAGTGAGTGCAATGAAGTGGCATCAGACAGGACTGGGCTGGAATCCCAGCCCATCCGCCTTGGGCTTTCTGCACCTCAGTCCCCTCAATTGTAAATTGTGGAGAATGGTGCTTATCTGTGACATTGAGAGAATTGGTGATCCAGTCTGTGAGTGAAGTCCCTGGAACATATAGGTGTTTAATAAAAGGCAACTATCGATTCATTTATTTAACAAGGATTTAGGGAGCATCCACTGAGTGTTGTAGGTGCTGGAAGTGTGAGGGAAACAAACATTGGTGAGGTACGATTCTTGCCCTCAAAGGAGTCTGAGGTCTAGTGGATGAGACAGGCACCCACATGCTAGGGCAGAGGGGTTGGAAGGATATACATGCTGCTAATATGAAATTAGCAAGCCTCAGTTCCAAATTGGGGCAGTGTTTCTGCAATATACATTGCTTTAATTCATTATAATTGTAAATGCCATTTTCCTCTAAATATATACATAACTTTCTAAGACCACTGCAAAAAATTAATGAATAATTTTGTGAGGCAAACAGAACCATTTGCTGTAGGGTTCAGTCCCTTAATAAGGTGACTCCAAATGCTTTCTTATACTAGAAATAACATGTACATTGTGTGTGAGAGTACCAGAATTTATAAGTTAAAGTTGCATATCTTGCAATGCATATCTAAGAGGGAAAGTCCACATAGTGTGGACCTCTAATGTATCACACTGCCTACCCATGCCCAGGACGTAGCCCCCTCCCATATTAACCCTGGGCTTGGCCACACGACGTGTTTTGGCCACTGGGACATCAACAAACATGGCAAACGCAGGGATGTTTGATGAGCACGTGTGCCTCGCTCCTTGCCTTCTTGAAACACTGTGAAGAAAGTGAAGAAATCTGGTCCAACCTCCTTAAAAATGAAAGACTCAGGCAGAGAGAGGCTCACCATCCCAGCTGTAGCAAACCCCAGCCAACCCACCAGCTGAATGTAGCCACATGAGTGAGCCTAGGCGTGACTAGCCAAAATGACCCAGGCAACCCAACAGTTGTGAGAAATAAAATGGTGGTTGCTTTAATCCACTAAGTGCTGGCAGCAATAGATAACTGAGAGACACATCACACACAGGCGTTTCGACAGGTGCAAGGTCTCGGTGAAATTCAGCCAAGAGTCAATACTCTCACTAGTGTTTTCTGTCATGAAGCATTCAATTGAAGTGAATGTGTCTCCGCTTAGCAGAGTATCACACTTTAAGTCATTCCTTCTTTCAAAGTTCTTCATTGAATGGCTACTGAGCCTCGTACCGGTTGAAATCCTTTTGCAGCCAACGGGACAATAAGCTGGCAAAATCAGCTTAAAAACCACGTTAAACATTACAACTCCTTGGAGCACAGCAGGTGTTACAGAGGTTGGGTATTTATCTCTCTCTCTCTCTCTCTTTTTTTTTTTGGCTGCATCGGGTCTTAGTTGCAGCGTGTGGGATCTTTTGTTGCGGGGCGCGGGCTCTTCGTTGCGGGCGCAGGCTTCTCTCTAGTTGTGGTGCGTAGACTCCAGAGCGTGTGGGCTCTGTAGTTTGCGGCACGTGGGCTCTCTCGTTGAGGCATGTGAGCTCAGTAGTTGTGGCGTGCAGGCTCAGTTTCCCCGTGGCATGTGGGATCTCAGCTCCCCTACCAGGGATGGAACCCGCATCCCCTGAACTGGAAGGTGGATTCTTTACCACTGGACCACCAGGGAAGTCCTTATCTCTCTATTTTATTATAATCTTCTTGATGATGGACACCTTGTCCAATTTGACACGGTTTGACTATAGATCATGAACATCAGAGAAGGAAGGGAAGTTAGATCTGCTAATCTACCACCTCATTTTATAGATAAAGACACTGGGGCTAAGTGAGATTAGAAAAGTCTTACAAATTCCTAGGGTCCTGGAACTGGCTCAGAGCAAAACTGAGATGACCAACTCAAAGATCTTTACACTGTTTCTTGGATTGGATTGCTCGGTGGGTTGTTTTTTCTTTGTGACATTGGTTGCTACTAAAAATATCCTCCCCATGCTCAAAAGAGCTTTGCAACTTTCCTTTGCATTTAGGATAAAATCCAAAGTCTTCATCTTGCCCCACAGGGTCTGGTGCAGCTAGCCCTCCAGAGGCATTCATTTGGCAAACCCATCCCTCAGAACACTCTGCCCACTCCAATTTTTTTTCTGTCCTTGCATCACTCCACACAAGATTCCAAGCCCTGAATGAAAGCCAGCTTGACCTGGCTTGGTCACATGACCTAGCATGATCACAACCCCAACCCGAGAAGAATGGGGCTCCCCAAATGAAATCCCCCAAAATTAATCATCAGGTGTTGTTACCAAAAGAAGAGAAAGTGGATGGAAGGTGACCAAAGCCAATGAATGTCCATTGTGTTATCTCTCAGGCCTCAGCTTAAATGTCATTTTCTCAGGGAAGCTTTTCTTAACTACTCCATCTGTGATACTCTTTCATGACACTCCTGATTTTTCACTGTTCTCATCACATTTTATAAATATATATTTATTTGTTTGTTTGTTTCTGTCATGGTCTCCCTCCATGAGAGAAGGGACTGTGCTTGTTTACCCACTACTATATCCCCAACACCTGGTGTGGAGCCTAGGGCATAATCGGCTCTCAATATTTATTAAATGAATGAATGAATGAATAATACGGGCCTTATGATTCTTCTGACTCAGTCCGCATGACATTAGCTTTGTAAGAATGGTGAAAAAAACAAAGAGAACATGAGGGTATAGGTCTGTGGAAGACACACCTTTTTGTGACACTGTGGAGACGACAGGAACTCACACTCAGGATGAAGGAGGAAACACTACCTTGTGCGTTAGATGTGCCATGTTGCGCTGGGCTGTGCTAGTCTTGAGAAATAAATTATAGAAGCAGTGAAGTAAGAAAGGGGAGGTCTAGAATGGTGAAGGCAGCGTGCCTCAGAGTGTGTTTGCAGAAGTAGGAAGCCTCAAAGCTAAAACTGGGTTCGTGGCCTGGCTGCAGCTGCCAGGAGCACAGGTTAGCCGTGTATGTTCATAAAATTGCTCCCTCGGCCCCTTCCGTACCCGGCTGTGTAGCCTCTACAGCAGGGTTCCAGGCTCATCTGCTGACGGCCGCAGGTCCTTGGAGATGTTTTTACTACTCAGGGGCAAAACAAGATCTTATTAGAGCAATGTAAAGCTAAATGCATTCCATTTTTGTATCAATGAATATGAGATTTGTGATAGCTTGGGGTTTTGTTTTCAGCCATTTTTCAGCAAAATAAAAAGTTGGCAATCTCAGTACCCCCCCCAAACGTCTTTGTAATGTTACAGGGCCATGCAATCTGAAAGCCTTGGACGTTACTACCTTACAATCTCAGAGACCTGGATGACCCCCGCAAAGGCTCAGCAGACTCAATAGACCATCACTCATTCAACTGTTGTTGTTTGAATCGTGCCTCTGTTTCCTTTCCTGCCTGTCGCCTACATGGCAGACACATTAGCTGGTTAGAATGTACAGCCTAAGGAGGCTTCACTCCCAGGACCACGTCTGTGGCCGTGGGTCAGGAGGAGATTGGTGGTGGCTCCGGAGATGTCCGGTCAGGAATGAGGCTCTGGGCTTGGGGTCTGGTCAATGACAGAGCACGTGTGTAGGTATGTGCATGTGCACGTATGTATGCATGCAGGCATGTAGGTGTGTGCTTGTGACCAAGGGAGTCCTTCTTAGGTCACCAACACTGTTCCAACAGAGGGGGGCTACTTACTCCTAAGAGGAGATATTGTTTTTAATCCCTGTGTTACAAAGGGGAAAACTGAGACCTAGCACACTTAAGTAATTCACCTAAAGCCCAACTGAATACAGACGTCAAACAGTTAACACCTTTGGCAATGTTTCCCTCCGCAGGTACACAACTGGTGTTAAAGTTAAATCCGATAAGAATTCCCAGAAGCTGACATTCTGGAAAGACTCTTCTAGAACTAGAAAAGGGGTGAAATTTATCTTCCCTAAACTGAAGAAAATACCCAATTTCTTGTATTTGACAAGTGGTGTAGCATTAAGTCCCATACATTTACATTTCCACCAGAAGCTAGCCTACCCATTTCATACACTTAGCTGGAATTTGAATTCCTCAGAGAAGACTACTGCATAAGTATCAAGTATTATAATAAAAATGTCTTCGGGGCTTCCCTGGTGGCACAGTGGTTGACAGTCCGCCTGCCGATGCAGGGGACACGGGTTCGTGCCCCGGTCCGGGAGGATCCCACATGCGGCGGAGCGGCTGGGCCCGTGAGCCATGGCCGCTGAGCCTGCACGTCCGGAGCCTGTGCTCCACAACGGGAGAGGCCACAACAGTGAGAGGCCCGCGTACCGCAAAAAAAAAAAAAAAAAAAAAAAAAAAAAAAAGTCTTTTTCTCACTGGTAGTAATATCATACATATATACTTTTTTAAAAAAATAAAGACTTGAAACCAAATTTTATACCTATTCAATTCTACAGTAAAGGGAGACTTGCCCATTTTTATAAAGCTGTAAAATCCCATATAAGGAAAGTTTTAGGATCTCTGTTTTCATTTGTACAAAGACATTGGAGCAGTAATGAAAAGTTCAACCAAGATCTTCATGCTCACTGCTTCTGGGTTTCTGAAATTTAAGTCTTCAGCTAAAGAATGTAAAGGAATCCCTACTCCACCCCACCGCTAGCAACCAAAGCAAACTCTCAAGCCAGCAACACCAGTGGATTCTTTCAACTTAATTTCTTCACAACTTTCTCCCTGCTGACAAGTGTTAAGTTTCTATTTCAACAGAAATAAGAGCTTCATTAACTTGCCTGTCTTCATGGTCATCTAATTCCGTTCAGTGTTTCATGGCATTTTGGGGGGGGGGGCTCGGGAAAGTAAGAGCACAGTAACACACAACTCCCCAGAGCCCCGTTAAAGGCAGAACGGTTGGAATGGTTGGCGTGGGTGGAACAGAGCAGGAGACCCCACCTTTTTTGCATAGGTTGTAAGTATTTCACCACAGGTTTTCAATTCCAAACCAAAAAGCAATGTTTCTTAACTACCTTAACTCTCAGACTCCTAACCCTTAAGATGTTCATCAATGACTCATATACCAGCTGCCCCTGTGGTCTGGCACATTTTTTAACATCAAATGGCATTTCCTATCAACTGTGCGCTTGTCCTCAAAGGAGCTTCATCATCATCAGAAAGCACTGATGCGGTTTCTAGCCTATACTTAACTCTCCCATCACTCCACGCGTATTTCCTGAGCACTTCGTATGCGCAGGCACTGCTGTTGAGTTTTGTGAATGCAGAGGCAAGCAAAAAATACACAGTCCTTTCCCTCCCTAGAAAAGCTCACAGACCAGTGGAGAGAAAAATAAACATGTAATTACAAATGATTTTAAGTGTTTTGAAGAAAAAGAACAAGGCACCTTGAGAAAGTTTAATAACAGGAACTAATTCTAAAGTGAGAGGTCTGGGAGGACCTTTCTGGAAGTGACCTTAAAGCAGAGACCTGCGAGATGAATGGGGCGTGGCTCCATGGGGAGCCCATGGTGGGGGTATGTGGTCCTCCTCAACCAGGGATTCTGTATTTCTTGGATGCTGGCCAGGACAAGGAGTGCAACCCCACGGTACCTCATTGCTTTCAGAGAGGGGTCCTGGGAGACCTGTGGCCTCACAGGTACAGACACAGGACAGGGATGGTCTTCCTTCACTACTCAACCCACACTCTGCTCTCTCAACTCCTGATTCCCGGTGGCGGCACTTGGGTGAGCACATCAAGTGAGGATCACTTAGGTTACCAGTCCAGGTGAGTGGTTTACCTGGTTCCTGTGTGTGTGCAGCCTCTACACCTAAGCTGTAAGCTCTTGGAGAGCAGGTGACTCTGTTTTATTCTCCTTGCACGATGCTCACAGTGCCTAGAAAAGAGCTCGACTCGTAGCTGCTGTTCAGTGAACACCTGCTTAATTGAACTGGATTTCATCTCAGCGTTTACTTGTGTGGTAAACATCTGATATGAAAGAAGAGCCACACTAGACAAAGTAAGTATGCTTTAGAAGAGCAGAGATTAAGAGAAAATGGCGGGCTTCCCTGGTGGCGCAGTGGTTGAGAGTCCGCCTGCCGATACTGGGGACACGGGTTCGTGCCCCGGTCCGGGAGGATCCCACGTGCCGCGGAGCGGCTGGGCCCGTGAGCCATGGCCGCTGGGCCTGTGCGTCCGGACCCTGTGCTCCGCAACGGGAGAGGCCATAGAGGTGAGAGGCCTGCGTACCGGAAAAAAAAAAAAAGAAAATGGCATGAAGAGTATAGGAATGGAAGCACTTTCTGAAGCTTCAGGAAATCTGGCCTGTATGGCTTTGATTGACTCTGAGAGACCACAGTTCCCTGGTTCTAAGACTCAGCTGTAAGATGCAACGCTGATTTGATTGAACAACAGTTTACTTCTCTGGGCATTGGGAGGAGAGAGCTGCTTTCAGTGTATACACATATTGAGAGCGATATCAACATGTTCCCAAAAAGTATGTCTTATAATAATAATTTAAAAAATCAGTACTCATCATGAGTTTTCATGGGACTTAAAATTTATCTTCTCTCTTGCCTGCCTTATAGCCACGGTAATTTTTTTTCTTTTCTGTTTTCTTCCTTTCTTTTTTGATAATAGTGCCTCAAATTCCTCTGAGAAATTATTCTTCCTCACTAGATACAGTCTGCTGAGGTATTTGATCAAGGTGCCCAGCTCTCCTCTAGTGCAGAGACGGGCACGTGACCTGAGCTAGGCCCACTCAGACATTGGAACAATGATCAAGGGTTGAAAACCTGGCCCCAGATGGAACTTACTTATTCTAGATATGGGATACAGATAAGACTGTCCAGAAGCTTCTGCTACAGAGGTCCTCTAAAACTGCCTGGCTCCAGAGTTAGTTTCTGTTATTTACAGCTAAGAAATGCTAAATCATACACTGCCCTTGACTGCTGTGCTGGTACATGTAGAATTGGAGTTCTTAACCGGGGGTCCATGGTTGGAAATGGTCCATGGATGTCCATTAGGAGTTCCACAAATATGATATAATTTTTATACCTGTAGATAATGCATTTTGGAGGTGAGATGGCCTACAGATAGCTTTCATTAGATTCTCAAAGAATCCGTGGCTGAAAATAGGTTAGAAACCGCTGATTCCAGAACAAGGATTCTTAAGCAAAGTCTGTGGATAAATCTGGTTGGGGGAAAATGATAGCTTTGCTTTCACTAGCTTCCATGCATGTTCCTTTCCATTATGAATATAAGCAACAAACCACAGTATTATTAGCAATATCTGTGACTTTGGCATCAATAGAACTCAGATGTTTTCATATCACATTATAGTGTTGCAGATATCTCAAAATATAATTTACACCTCTCACTACTTTAAAATTACAGTGTTCTTAGATCCACAGCTAGGTTTCATTAGTCAATGTATTAACAAGGTATACATAACACTTGATCACCAAATACTTTAATATTTTATAACTGCATCTCAGTGTAATTGGCTTCCTTTGTAATCCTGTATGCTTTATTTCATCTAAATTATTATCTTAAGAAGAGGTCCAAGAGCTTCATCAGACTGCCAAGGGGCTGATAATACAAAAAGGTTACTAGCCCCCTTGGGAAAAAATTGGTAGGACTGTCTCCTAGCCTTACAGGTATTGGTTCTACAGCCTTACCTGTATACCTTCTATCCTGTAGTTCCTCTCCTTTCAACAACCTCTGACATATTGGCTCCCAGCATTGCTACCTCTGAATTTCTCCAAAGCAGCAGGCATTATTGCCTGTGATCCAGAGAAACACACACACACTTCTATGAATCATAAGACAGAAAAAAGCAAAAAATTAATAATAAATTTTAAAATTAAAGAGAGAGATCTGGAATAGTTAAATCCATGGAGACAGAAAGCTGATGAGTGGTTGCCATGGGCCAGAGGGAGGAGGAAGGAGAGGTAACTGCTTAATGGATGCAGGGTTTCCTTTTGGGGTGATGGAAATGTTATGGAACTAGAAAGAGATGATGGATGCAGAGCATAGCCCTGTGAATGTACTAAATGTCATTGAATTATCCACTGTAAAAGGGCTAATTTTATATTATGTGAATTCTATCTCAGTAAAACATAAGGTAAAATAATCAATCAGGGTTTCCCTGGCGGCACAGCGGTTAAGAATCCGCCTGCCAATTCAGGGAACACGGGTTTGAGCCCTGGTCCGGGAAGAGCCCACATGCCGCACAGCAACTAAGCCCATGTGCCACAACTACTGAGCCTGCGCTCAAGAGCCCGAAGCCACTACTACTGAGCCCACATGCCACAACTACTGAAACCCAAGCGCCTAGAGCCCAAGCTCCGCAGCAAGAGAAGACACTGCAATGAGAAGCCCACGCATCGCAACAAAGAGTAGCCCCCACTCGCTGCAACTAGAGAAAGCCCGTGCGCAGCAATGAAGACCCAATGCAGCCAAAAATAAATTAATTAAATAAATAATTTTTTTTTAAAAAATCGATAAGTAAGAGGAAACTCCATTATAAAGTCACCTGGGAATTCAAGGGCCTACTTAGAGGAATGAAGAAAAAAGATCCCTCTCACTTCACACCAGTTAGAATGGGCATCATCAGAAAATTTACAAACAACAAATGCTGGAGAGGTTGTGGAGAAAAGGGAACCCTCTTGCACTGTTGGTGGGAATGTAAATTTATACAGCCACTATGGAGAACAGTATGGAGGTTCCTTAAAAAACTAAAAATAGAATTACCATATGACCCAGCAATCCCACTACTAGGCATATACCCCGAGAAAACCATAATTCAAAAAGACTCAGGTACCACAATGTTCATTGCAGCACTATTTACCATAGCCAGGTCATGGAAGCAACCTAAATGCCCATCGACAGACGAATGGATAAAGAAGATGTGCTACCTGCATACAACACAATATTACTCAGCCATAAAAAGGAATGAAATTGGGCCATTTGTAGAGATGTGGATGGACCTAGAGACTGTCATGCAGAGTGAAGTAAGTAAGAAAGAGAAAAATAAATATCGTATATTAACGCATATATGTGGAACCTAGAAAAATGGTACAGATGAACCAGTTTGCAAGGCAGAAATTGAGACACAGATGTAGAGAACAAACGTATGGACACCAAGGGGGACAAGCAGGGGTTGGTGGGAGATTGGGATTGACATGTATACACTAATATGTATAAAATAGATAACTAATAAGAACCTGCTGTATAAAAAATAAATTAAATTTTAAAAAACATAAATAATAAATTGGGATTGACATATATACACTAATGTGTATAAAATAGATAACTAATAAGAACCTGCTGTAGAAAAAATAAATAAATAAAATTTAATTTAAAAAATAAAATAAAATAAATAATAAAGAGAAAAAAGATCCCAAAGTTTTATGCTATTTTGTTTCCTCTCTCCCTTCCCCCCACAGGCCCCCCGAGTTGTTCACGTACACTACAATGTTAGCTCACTTACGAAATTGCTGATGTGTGCTTTAGCCTACACATTAAATTCCAGTTTGCACTTATGCATATTAAAACACACCACTAAATACTCATCTGACAAGCTGTATTTTAAACCTCAAACAAGATTTTATTGTGCCTGGATGCATTTTAATATACCTGCTGAATTTCTGCTGGAGTGAAAAACGGCTGGCAGTGATGACTGATAAGGGAGGAGGGTCTCTCCTGTCCTATCCCTCACATGCTGCTTCCGCTTGGGGGAACTGGGGGTTGGCAGCCCCTACCGCCTGAGAGCTCTAGAGAGCTTTCGGGAAAAGATTTCCCACATGATCTGATGGCCTCAAGCAGGGTCTGAGAGATCACTGAAAGGCTTCCCATTCCGGTAACTCCAGGACCTCAGTGTCTCCCATTAGAGTTCTCGGTCTCTGCCAGCCTCCGTCAGAGCAGACGGGGATTAACCTTTCACAAGCCCCTCTCACATCCTTCATAATTCCCTCTCTGTCTGGGTTTTGAAATCCTTCTCCTGCTCAGCAGCCCTTGTGTCTCCACACAGCCTGCGGGATAATGCCCAAGCATCTCAGCCCAGCACTGCCGTTTTTTGAGGCCCCGGACAGTGGTGAGTGCTGGGTTAGGGTTTCCCATCAAGTGCCTTAAATGATGCTTATAAGCATCATGGTCTTTTCACGGCCATTTGGAGATGAGGAAATTAGGCTCGAGGTCATTCAAAGTCGCACACTGGTCAAGCCCTCCCCACATTTCCCTGCCACCTTCCTTTCCATCCTTCCTCGGCCATTTCTATACTCAGCTTCAGCCAGGCTTCTCCTCACCGTCCCCTGACTGTGTCACAAGGGACCTCCACCCAGAATGGCTCTCCCTTCTAGGTCCCAAATCCCCCCATTCCTCAGGGTATGGCTCCCCCTTCTCCAAGAAGCTTTCTCAGCCCCCAGTGCTCCGGCCTCCTCTGAATCCCCGTTTATTACACCACCCACTGCTCACTGACCATGTGCAGGGATCGCCTGGCAGAGAGGCTGTATCTTGCCTCCCTGCCGCCCCCAACCCCCATCCCCTTCAGCAAAAATCCTCTCTGAGGGCAGGGACTGTGTCCTTTTCCTCTTTGTATTTACTGCAGTACCTGATAGGATTGAGAGATGGAAAGTGCTTGATTCTCTCAATCAGCAGGAGATCAATTTTTTTCAGGCCAAAGCATGGAGCCTATTTCCCAGCTTCTGTACCTCTCCTTCCTCCCGGGGAAGCCTGACAAGGTTCCAAGTCATTCTACGCAGCCTGCCCCGCACAGGTGAGCCCGGCCTCGCTTAGGGCTTTTTTCCTGCTCTACCACCTCTTCCAGAGGCAGCCTGTTTCCTTTGTAGCTGGAAGATGAAAAGCGTTCTTTTTCCCCTTTACATGTCTAATGACATCATCCTTCTCAGGCGGGGACATTGGGAAATTCATGGCAAATGAAGTATGGCTGCTTATTCAGAGAATAGCAGGTTGTGCCCTGTCTCCCGGTGACCGAAGGCTGCTGAGGAGGTGGTGTGTGGATCGTGTTGGCAGGAAGAAAGGGTTCCGTAGCATTAAGCACCCACAGGAGAGGACAGGGGCCTTGGGATGGGGGAATTGGATGAAAGCCATAGCTGCCTGTATCATGTGATTTCAGTGATGCTGTAAGACCCCAAGGGTCCCCTACCATGTTCCTTTGAGCTTGTGATGGTTTCTTCGTTCCTTCTGTGTTCAAAATTCCTATCATTTCACTTCTTCTCTGTTTTAGATCATGTGGCTTCTTCCCTTCTACACTGTCTTGCCTCTTAGATGCACATGTTAGGAAGATTAATTAGGGGCGGGGTGGGTATGGGTGACACTGGGAAGATGGGCCCAGCTGGTGAAGGGTAAGAAACACCAGAATGAGTAGGCGTCACCCAATTTCTGCAGAGGACTAGTTGTCACTTTGGGGACACTTTGACAGGTACAGGCAGTCAGAAAAGCAGAACAGGTAAGTCAGGAGTAGGGTAGGAGAGTGAGGAAGTGTCCACGAGGGAAAGGGCGTAAGGTGAGTGAGAGGAGGACACGTAAAGCATTTGACTCAGGTCAGCCTGACCAGCTCCCTGAGATGGGGCCAGGCCAAGCTGGCCCAGCAACAAACTATGGAAATCCAGCCCGCAAAATGACAGGCCGAAGATGAGCGTTTAGACGGGCAGCAGGTATCAGGTGGAACCAGAGAGATGTAGGAGCACCCAGCCAAAAGCTACAAGCAGGCAGGAAGCCAGAATGAGTGACGTCATAGGTCCCCCGCCCCCCAGGACAAATCTCCAACCCGGCTGTTGCAGGAAGAGGAGAGACGCGGAGGGGTGGCCTTAAAAAGCAAGCAGCCCCTGCAGTAGGGGGACTGGAAGACTAAGCAGTTTCTCCAGAGAGAAATCACCGTGAATCAGGGACGCAGCCGAAGCACATCCTGCTGTATGAGAATAACAAGGTCTTCAAAGATAGATGTGCTGGTTTTTTAATTGTGGCAGGATACACAGAACATAACATTTATCCTTTTAACTGATTTAAAGTGTCCAATTCAGTAGCATTAATTACATTAACAGTGCTGTGCCACCAGCACTACTGTCGAGTTCCAGAACATTTTCATCACCCTCAACAGAAACCCCATACCCATTAGGCAGTCACTCACATTCCACCTGCCCACTAGGTCCTGGCTGCCACTCATCTGCTTTCTGTTTCTCTGCATTTGTCTATTCAGGACATTTTATATAAATGGAATCATACAGCAGGTAACCTTTTGTGTCTGGCTTCTTTCACTTGGCATAATGGTTTCAGGTTTCATCCATGGAGTAACCTGTGATGGTTAATTTCATGTGTTAACTTGACTGGGCCATGGGGTGCCCAGATATTTGGTTAAACATTAATTCTGGGTGTGTCTGTGAAGGTGTTTCTGGATGAGATGAACATCTGAATTGGTAGACAGAGTAAAGCTGATTGCCCTCCCCAGTGAGGGTGGGCCTCATCCAATCCATTGAGGGGCTAAGGAGAACAAAAATGCCGAGCAAGGGAAAATTTGTTCTCTATCTCTCTGCCTGTTTTCAAGCATGAACTTGGACTTAGACTGGAGCTTACACCATTGGCTCTCCTAGTTCTCAGGCCTTTGGACTTGGACTGGAACTATCCCATTGGCTCTCCTGAGTATTGGCTTGCAGGCTGAAGATCCTGGGACTTATTAGCCTCCATAACCATGTGAGCTAACCCCTTATTATGTATGCATAGTATATTAATATATTTTATATGTCTCCTATGGGTAGGAGATATATAGGTATACCGATATTAATATATTTAATATATATTATAATATAGGTGTTATATATATATATATACACACACACATACATATATACATATCTCCTATTGGTTCTGTTTCTTTGGAGAATCCTAACACATAACATGTATCAGTACTTCACTTTTTTAATGACTGCATACTATTCCATTGTACGGATATGCCACATTTTGTTAATCCATTCACCAGTTGATGGGCATTTGGGTTGTTTCCACCATGCACCAGATTTTGAATCCTGGTTAAGTCAAGTCACTTAACCTCTCTAGGCACCTGTTTCATCACATGTGGCTTTCTTATGAAGCGTAAGTGAGATAAAGCATGTAGGAGCCTGACATAGATAGGGCAATCCATAACTTGTTTTCCTTACCTGGCATCAGGACCCAGATCAGTGGGCCCAACAGCAGAGCTAACCTGCAATGGATCTGGGTTCCTTAAGTTCCCCCTCAAACCAGAACTGGACCCAGAGTCGGGGCAGAGGGGACACCTGCAGGTAGAGGACAAGAGGTCTTCGTTGTGAGGGAAGGAAATTGGACCCTCTCTTGCCCTCCTGCCTCTCCCTAGCGCACACACTTAGGGAATGGAGGTTCTGAATCAGGGCCCCAAAACATGTGTATGCCTCTGTTTCACAGCGTCTTAGGCCAATAAATATCGTGAGGAAATATCTCACACTTAAACTGTTAGAAATGCCACACATTTTGCAAATGTTTGAAAGATAAGGCACACACTGCCATCATATCCTATCGGAGAAATAAGTACTCTTCAGGCTTATTTGCAACTGTTGTTCAGATTATTCTATAGCATGCACTCACAGTACATAAAACTTGTGAAAAAATAACACCTATCATTCCCTAAATCACAGTAATTTCAGAAAGTTACATTTACATTCACTTTTTTTTTATGTTCTGTAACTGTAAATGTCGCTCTCCTAGATGTCATAAAAGGCAACTTGAAAAGTGAGTTTAAATGCACTGAGTCTTCTGTGCTAAAGGCACACAGACAGAATAGCTTACTCCACATTCATACATGACCAATTCAATGGCCAACCTAAAAGCACTGACCTGAGTCTCAGGAGGCCCTGCATGCATGCTCCCGTGGGGCTGTGGACATGCCCCTTAACTGCTCAGAGCCCCAGTTTCCTCACCTGTGCCATCCATTCACTCAGCAGCACTCTCTGAGGACCACAGTGAGCCACCCACTGGCCAGGCTCTGGGGTCACAGAAAAGAGTAAGACCTACACCACTTACTCTCAGAAACCCACAGTCAAGCAGGGAAGTAGCTAACACACTCAATGCCTTACTATGTGCCAGGGGTTGTTCTTGCATTTCATACATATTAGCTCATAAGATCCTTCCAACAACCCTACAAGTGGATAGTATTATTCATACTATTATTACCTTCATTTCACAAATTAGGAAACTAAAGCACAGGGTGGTTCAGTAACTTACCTGGCTAGTCAAGAGCAAACACAGGTAGTCTGGTTTAAGAGACCACCCTGCAGCCACTATAGAAAACAGTATGGAGGTTCCTTAAAAAATGAAAAATGGAACTACCATATGATCCAGCAATTCTACTCTTGGGTATAGATCCAGAAAAAATAAAGACACTAATTTGAAAAGATTGATGCAGCGCTATTTACAATAGCCAAGACATGGAAGCAACACAAGTGCCCATCAACACACAACTGGATTAAGAAGATGTGGTACATATACACAATGGAATATTACTCAGCCATAAAAAAGAATAATATACTGCCATTTGCAGCAAATTGGATGGACCTACAGAATATTATCCTCGGTGAAATAAGTCTGACAAAGAAAGACAAATATCAATACTATATGATATCACTTATATGTGGAATCTAAAAAATAATGCAGATAAATGTATATGCAAAACAGAAAGAGATTCACAGATATAGAAAACAAACTCCTGGTGACCAAAGGGGAAAGGGAAGGGGGGAGGGGCAAATTAGGGCCATGAGATCAACAGATATTATTATATATAGAAAATAGGTAAGCAACAAGGATTTACTGTACAGTACAGGGAATTATACCCATTATCTTATAATAACCTATAATGAAATATAAGCTGCAAAAATATTGAATCACTATGCTGCACATCTGAAAGTCACACAATATTGTAAATCAACTAAACTTCAATTTAAAAAAGAGACTACTCTGTTACTCACCACAGATTGTGCCGAGTGCAGATTCACATAATAGACCTCAGTGCGAATGACACAGGAGCACAGAGCAGAGCAATGGGTTTCATCTGAATGAAAGTAAGGAAGGCATCAGACATGACTATGTATCTTGGCCAAGGAAAATGAGTAGGATCTCAGCCAGCAGGGATAGGGGAAAGAAACCATCAGGGGCAAAAATCTGGAGGTGGCAAGCATGTGACATAGTCAGGGAATGTGAAAAAAGCCCTGGTGAAAAGAGCAAGGCTAGGGCTTCCCTGGTGGCACAGTGGTTGAGAGTCCGCCTGCCAATGCAGGGGACACGGGTTCGTGCCCCGGTCCGGGAAGATCCCACATGCCGTGGAGCGGCTGGGCCCATAAGTCATGGCTGCTGAGCCTGCGCGTCCGGAGCCTGTGCTCTGCAACGGGAGAGGCCACAACAGTGAGAGGCCCGCATACCACCCTTCTAGTTCTTAATGCTGTGCCTTACCTACAATTTGTATCTACAGTCCTTCATTCAAGGACAGACAATGCTTGTCTATACATTAACAGTCACACTGGGGTTAAAGAAGCATATGCCTCTCTATCGCACCACCCAGATTTCCTTTAACCAGTTCATATGATGTGTTGTATATTTCAGCTTGCATATTTTGAACATCTGCCATTTACTGAGCAAACACTTTGAACGTTACCTCAATGCCCAGCATCCTCTTCATTCTTACTACACCACAGGCCTCATGTCTTGCCCACAGGCTCTGCTTTCTCTAATCCATGTTCCCTCACCTGTGTGGCATTAATCTAATCACTCTGATTTCCTAAGCTCTCTCCCACTTCCACGGCCAACCATGCTTCCAGCACAAAGTTCGTCCTCTTTAGCATGGTATTCAGCACCCTTCTCCATGGTTTGTGGTCTAACCTTCAACCTAATCTCCTGCCACTCCTCACCCCTCCATCGTTAACCCTCTATCCCAAGGCCCAGCCCACACCAAACCACTCCCCAACAAAAGAGCACGTACCAGCTGACTTTCTGACAGCCCCAGACAGCTCTCACTCCTTCCTCTCACAGTTCTCTGCTCTTAACTGCGTGGCAGTACTCACCTGATCATCCAGTTACATCTGAAACCCTTAGGTATGCTTCCCCAAGGTTCACCTGACCTGCTTTTTGTATGGCTACTCAGGCAACAAATGCATGCCTATCTAGTGACCATACTAAAACCAGGCATGTTAAGTTACAAATATTGACATGGTTAGGTGGTCACTACTTACAAAGAAATGTATAGGATTTTTTTAGAATTTATTACTTAATATTCTTAAGATATCATTCACCAAATACATATTGAGCTTACCAGGGGGGAATGTGGGGAGGGATAAATGGGGGATTGGGATTGACATCTACAGACTACTATATATAAAATAGATGACTAATAAGGACCTACTGTATAGCACAGGGAACTCTACTCAATAGTCTGTAATGACCTATATGAGAAAAGAATCTAAAAAAGAGTGGATATATGTATATGTATAACTGATTCATTGTGCTGTACAGCAGAAAGTAACACAACATTGTAAGTCAACTATACTGCAATAAAAATTTTTTAAAATACATATTGAGCACTTCCTCTGTTCCTTGCACACACTAGGTATTGGTGACCGAGTAGCGGGCAAGACAGATGAGGAAACTGCCATAAAGAGCTTACAGAATATTCTAGGTGGAGAGACCAATCACAAAGTAATGAAATTGAAACTGTGATTAAAAATCTCCCAACAAACAAAAGTCCAGGACCAGATGGCTTTACAGGTGAATTCTATCAAACATTTAGAGAAGAGCTAACACCTACCCTTCTCAAACTCTTCCAAAAAATTGCAGAGGAAGGAATACTCCCAAACTCAATCTACAAGTCCATCACCACCCTGATACCAAAACCAGACAAAGATACAACAAAAAAAGAAAATTACAGAACAATATCACTAATGACTATAGATGGAAAAATCCTCAACAAAATACCAGCAAACAGAATCCAACAACACATTAAAAGGATCATACACCATGACCAAGTGGGATTTATCCCAGTGATGCAAGTATTCTTCAATATACACAAGTCAATCAATGTGATTCTCCATATTAACAAAATGAAGAAGAAAAACCATATGATCATCTTAATAGATGCAGAAAAATCTTTTGACAAAGTTCAACACCCATTTATGATAAAAACTCTCTAGAAAGTGGGCATAGAGGAAACCTGCCTCAACATAATAAAGGCCATATACGACAAACCCAAAGCAAACATCATTCTCAATGGTGAAACACTGAAAGCATTTCCTCTAAGATCAGGAACAAGACAAGGATGTCCACTCTCACCACTATTATTCAGCATAGTTTTGGAAGTCCTAGCCATGGCAATCAGAGAAGAAAAAGAAATAAAAGGAATACAAATTGGAAAAGAAGAAGTAAAACTGTCACTGTTTGCAGATGACATGACACTATACGTAGAGAATCCTAAAGATGCCACCAGAAAACTACTAGAGCTAATCGATGAATTTGGTAAAGTTGTAGGATACAAAATTAATGCACAGAAATCTCTTGCATACCTATATGCTAAAAATGAAAGATCAGAAAGAGAAATTAAAGAAACAATGCCATTCACCACTGCAACAAAAAGAATAAAATACCTGGGAATAAAACTACCTAAGGAGGTAAAAGACCTGTACTCAGAAATCTATAAGACACTGATGAAAGAAATCAAAGACAACACAAACAGATGGAGAGATATACCATGTTCTTGGATTGGAAAAATCAATATTGTGAAATGACTATACTACCCAAAGCAATCTACAGATTTGATGCAATCACTATCAAATTACCAATAGCATTTTTTACAGAACTAGAACAAAAATATTAAAATTTGTATGGAGACACAAAAGACCCCAAATAGCCAAAGCAATCTTGGGGAAAAAAAAACAGAGCTGGAGGAATTAGACTCCCTGACTTAAGACTATACTACAAAGCTACAGTAACCAAGAGAGTATGGTACTGGCACAAAAACAGAAATATAGATAAATGGAACAGGTTAGAAAGCCCAGAGATAAACCCATGCACCTATGGTCACCTAATCTATGACAAAGGAGACAAGGATATACAATGGAGAGAAGACAGTCTGTTCAATAAGTGGTGCTGGGAAAACTGGACAGCTACATGTAAAAGAATGAAGTTAGAACACTCCCTAACACCGTACACAAAAATAAACTCAAAATGGATGAGAGTCCTAAATGTAAGACTGGACACTATAAATCTCTTATAGGAAAACATAGGAAGAACTCTCTTTGACATAAATCACAGCAAGATCTTTTTTGACCCACCTCCTAGAGTAATGGAAATAAAAAAAAATTAAACAAATGGGACCTAATGAAACTTAAAAGCTTTTGCACAGCAAAGGAAACTATAAACAAGACAAAAAGACAACCCTCAGAATGGGAGAAAATATTTGCAAACAAAGCAACGGACAAAGGATTAATCTCCAAAATATATAAACAGCTCATGCAGCTCAGTATCAAAAAAACAAACAACCCGATCAAAAAGTGGGCAGAAGACCTAAATAGACATTTTTCCAAAGAAGACATACAGATGGCCAAGAGGCACATGAAAAGCTGCTCAACATCACTAATTACTAGAGAAATGCAAATCAAAACTACAATGAGTTAGTTATTACCTCACACCAGTCAGAATGGCCATCATCAGAAAATCTGCAAACAACAAATGCTGGAGAGGGTGTGGAGAAAAGAGAACCCTCTTGCACTGTTTGTGGGATGTAAATTGATACAGCCACTATGGAGAACAGTATGGAGGTTCCTTAAAAAACTAAAAGTAGAATTACCATATGACCCAGTAATCCCACTACTGGGTATATACCCTGAGAAAACCATAATTCAAAGACACATGCACCCCCGTGTTCATTGCAGCACTATTTACAATAGCCAGGTCATGGAAGCAACCTAAACGCCCATCGACAGACGAATGGATAAAGAAGATGTGGTACATATATACAATGGAATATTACTCAGCCATAAAAAGGAATGAAATTGGGTCATTTGTAGAGACGTGGATGGACCTAGAGACTGTCATACAGGGTGAAGTAAGTCAGAAAGAAAAACAAATATCGTATATTAATGCATACATGTGGAATCTAGAAAAAGGGTACAAATGAACCAGTTTGCAGGGCAGAAATAGAGATACAGATGTAGAGAACAAACATATGGGCACCAAGGGGGCAAAACATTGGGGGGGGGTGGGATGAATTGGGAGATAGGGTTGACATATATATACACTAATATGTATAAAATAGATAACTAATAAGAACCTGCTGTATTAAAAAAACTAAAATTCAAAAAAATGTTCACCTGCGGTCTGGGCGCGCGGCGCAGGCAGACGCGGGGAGCAGAGCAGAGGATGGAGGCAGCAGCGCCCTCTGCAACGGTCCGGGCTGCACGTGAGAAGGTGGCGGTGTAGGCACGCAGGCTACATGGAGGCCGGCGGTGGCGGCCGGGCCATGACGGGAAACCGCCTTCGTCGGGCTCACTGAGGTGCGCTCTCTGAAGTCCCTGCGAGCCATGACCCATGCGCTCGCTGAGCAGCCGAGTGCTGCGCCACCAGGGGCGAGCCTGAGCCCAGCAGGAGCCAGGCTCTGGGGTTGGGGGCTCGGCCCGGAGGCCGGAGACTGGTGGCGACGCGGCCGCGCACGGCTTCTGTTACTGTCCGGGCAGCCGCAAGCGCAAGCAGAGCAGCGGGGCCTTCTGCTGCTGTCACCCCGGTTCCGAGACAGACGAGGATGAGCAGGAAGGGGACGGGCAGCAGCGACTCCTCAACACCCCTCGGAGGAAAACACTGAAGAGTACATTCAAATATATTTATCAAACATTATTTTTAAATGGTGAAAACAGTGACATTAAGATTTGTGCTCTAGAAGAGTGGAGCTTACACAAAATGTATTTATGTCAATCTGGCTACTTTCCTAGTATGTTCAGTGGTTCATGGAAGGAGTCCAGCATGAATATTATTGAACTGGAGACTCCAGACCAGAATATTGATATAGAAGCACTGCAGGTGACATTTGGGTCATTGTAACGAGATGATGTCTTAATAAAGCCCAGTCGAGTTATTGCCATTTTGGCAGCAGCTTGTATGCTACAGTTGGATGGTTTAATACAGCAGTGTGATGAGACAATGAAGGAAACAATTAGTGTGAAAACCCGTATGTGGCTATTACACATCGGCAGGGACCTGTGGACTGGATTCTGTAAAGAAAAAGTGCCTTGAATGGCTTCTAAACAATTTGATGACTCACCAGAATGTTGAACATTTTAAAGAACTCAGTATAAATGTCATGAAACAACTCATTGGTTCATCTAACTTATTTGTGATGCAAGTAGAGATGGATGTATACACAGCCCTTAAAAATTGGATGTTCCTGGGCTTCCATGGTGGTGCAGTGGTTGAGAGTCGGCCTGCCGATGCAGGGGATACGGGTTTGTGCCCCGGTCCGGGAAGATCCCACATGCCACGGAGTGGCTAGACCCGTGAGCCATGGCCGCTGAGACTGCACGTCCGGAGCCTGTGCTCCGCAACAGGAGAGGCCACAGCAGTGAGAGGCCCGCGTACCGCAAAAAAAAAAAGTGGATGTTCCTTCAACTTGTCCTTTCTTGGAATGGATCTTTAAAACAGCTTTTGACTGAAACAGATGTCTGGTTTTCTAAGAGGAGAAAAGATTTTGAAGGTATGACCTTCCTTGAAACTGAGCAAGGAAAACCATTTGTGTCAGTATTCAAACATTTAAGGTTACAGTATATTATCAGTGATTTGGCCTCCACGAGAATTATCGAACAAGATTCTCTAGTACTTTCAGAATGGCTATCTTCTGTGTATAAACAGCAGTGGCTTGCTATGCTCCGAGCAGAACAAGACAGTGAGGTGGGGGTAGGTATGGTGCGTCATAGCATTGTTCATTAAATATATATATATATATTTTTTTACTGAAATATAGTTAATTTACAATATTGTGTTAGTTTCAGGTGTACAGCAAAGAGATTCAGTTATAGATATTTTTTTCAGATTATTTTCCATTATAGGTTATTATAAGATACTGAATATAGTTCCCTGTGCTATATAGTAAATCCTTGTTGCTTATCTGTTTTATGTATAGTAGTTTGTATCTGTTAATCTCATACTCCTAATTTATCCCACCACCCCTCCCTTTCCCCTTTGGTAACCATAAATTTATTTTCTTTGTCTGTGAGTTCTTCTGTTTTTTATGTAGATTCATTTGTATTATTTTTTTGGATTCCACCTATAAGTGAAATCTTTAATTGTCTTTTTCTGTTGGACATTTCACTTAGCGTGATATTCTTGGGTCCATCCATGTTGCTGCAAATGGCAACATTTAGTTCTTTTTTGTGACTGAGTAATACATATTCCATTGTATATAAATATGCCACATCTTCCTAAGCCAGTCATCTGTTGATGGGCCCTTGGGCTGCTTCAGTGTCTTGGTTCTTGTGGATGGTGCTGCTGTGAACATTGGGGTGCATGTATCTTTTTGAATTAGAGTTTTCATCTTTTGGGGATGTATGGCAAGGGGTGGAATTGCTGGGTGTGGTGGCTCTAATTTTGGTTTTTTTGGGGATCTCCACGCAGTTTTCCATGAGGGCTGCACCAGTTTACATCCCCACCAGCAATGTGGGAGGGTTCCCTTTTCCCCACACCCTGTCCAGATCTATTGTTTGTGGACTTTTTGATGGTGGCCATTTTGACTACTGTAGGGTGATATCTCGTGGTGGTTTTGATTTGCATTTCTCTAATGGTTATTGATGTTGAGGATCTTTCCAGGTGCCTGTTGGCCATCTGTGTGTCATCTTTGGAGGGGTGTCTGTTTGGGTCTTCTGCCCACTTTTTGATTGGGTTGTTTGTTTTATTGAGTTGTATGAGCTGTTTGTATATTTTGGAGATTAGCCCCTTATGGGTCACATCGTTTGCGGATATTTTCTCCCATTCCCTAGGTTGCCTTTTCGTTTTGTTTGTGGTTTCCTTTGCAGTGCAAAAGCTTTTAAGTTTTTTTAGGTCAGGTCCCATTTATTCATTTTTGCTTATATATCTCTTTTGCCTTGGGACACTAATCTAAGAAAATATTTTGCTACAGTTTATGTCTGAGAGTATTTTGCCTATGTTCTTTTCTGGGAGTTTTGTGGTGTCATATCTTATACTTGGGTATTTAAGCTATCTTGAAGTTTTTTTGTGTATGGTGTGACGGAGTGTTCATATTGATTTGCATATGGCTGTCCAGTTTTCCCACCACCACTTGTTGAGGAGACTGTCTTTTCTCCATTGTATTAATATATTATTGCCTCCATTGTCGTCATTAATTGACCACAGGTGTATGGATTTTGCTATGAATTTTTAAATATATTCATTATGTTGGAAAGCCAGTAACAGTATTAAAATCAAGAGCTATTAGAGAAAAAAAAATGTTCTAGGTGGAAAAACAAACGAACACAAGAAAAGAAATAAACATAGCCATTGTAGGCTCCAATAAGTCCTCATCAGCAAGAAGTCATCACAGGAAAGGATTTCACAATCGGAGGGAGCTGTTTAGATTAAGTCAAGGACGGTCTCTCTGAAGAGGTGATGTTTGCACAGACTCCTGATTGGATGCACATGAGCCAGCCATGAGAACTGGAACAAGAGCCTCTGGGACCAAGAGCAAATGCTGAGGTCCAGAGGTGGGACAGGGCTCTGTGGGTATTTGAAATAGAAAGGAGCAGAGTGTAGCTGCTTTGTAAATTTCAGAGCAGGGGAGCTAGGGCTGTCAGAACGATTCAGTGAGACAAAGGGTGTAGAGTACATAGTGGATGCTCAGTAAGTGCTATCTGTCTATCGATCGTCATCATCATATGAGTTTGTAGAGTTAGGAGGTAGATCATGCAGGTCACTGCAGCCCATGGTAGGAAATCTGTGTTTTAATCTAAAAAGAACTGCAAGTCATTGAGGAGGAGTTTGCACGTCAAGTGACATGGTCTGATTTATTGTTTTAAAAATATTCCCGGGGGCTTCCCTGGTGACACAGTGGTTGAGAGTCCGCCTGCCGATGCAGGGGACACGGGTTCGTGCCCTGGTCCGGGAAGATCCCACATGCCGCAAAGCGGCTGGGCCCGTGAGCCATGGCCGCTGAGCCTGCGCATCCGGAGCCTGTGCTCCGCAACGGGAGAGGCCACAACAGTGAGAGGCCCGCATACCACAAAAAAGAAAAAAAAAATATCCCCGGGCTGCTCATTGAAGAGAGATTAGAGCAGGACAAGAGTGGAAGCAGGGAGATGAGTTAGGAGGCCATTCTAAGAATCTGGACACGAGGTTACACAAGGTAAAATGTTTGAACACCCATCTCTTATTTTGATCTTAATACAATTCATGAAAAATGAAATTGTGGGGCTTCCCTGGTGGCGCAGTGGTTGAGAATCTGCCTGCCAATGCAGGGGACTTGGGTTTGATCCCTGGTCCAGGAAGATCCCACATGCCACTGAGCAACTAAGCCCGTGCACCACGACTACTAAGCCTGAACTCTAGAGCCCGAAAGCCACAACTATTGAGCCCGTGTGCCACAACTACTGAAGCCTGCACGCCTAGAGCCCATGCTCCACAACAAAGAGAAGCCACTGCAGTGAGAAGCCCGCCCACCGCAATGAAGAGTAGCCCCTGCTCACCGCAACTAGAGAAAGCCCACACTCAGCAACGAAGACCCAACACAGCCATAAATAAATAAATTTATTTTTTAATGAAATTGTATGTGCTTTCGAGTTGGCTACCCACTTTTGACAGAAAAGTTTGTGTCTTCTGATGTTCATCGCATTTAACGATGAACAAATTTATGTTGTTCTCTCAAGAATGCCACTGAGGTGCCTTTCCAACACAAGCGACCAATTCTGATCTCCAGGCACCACCTGGGTGTCCTACAGGTAAATTAAATTCTGACACTACCAACCTGGAGTTAGCATCAGATCCCACAAGTTAAAGGGTTCAGTTGCACAAGACTGCCCTCACTTCAGACGCCAGTCACAAGTCCTGAGGCATCTGACAGACCGGCTAGAAGTTGGGAGTTCCCACCACCACCCCCTCAGGTTTGATACTTTGCTAAAACGGCTCACAGAACTCAGGAAGACAGTTCATTTGCTATATTATCAACTTATTATAAAGGCTAGAACTCAGGAACAGCCAAAGGGACCAGATGAAGAGGGCCTGAAAGTGAAGGGCAGTGCATGTAGCTTTCATGTCCTCTCTGGGGATGCCATCCTCCCAGTACCTCGATCTGTTCCCTGAACCAGAAGCTCTCCAAACCCTGTTATTTAGGGTTTTTTTTTTCCTGGATGATTCATCATGTAGGCATGATGGGTTATTGACTCAATCTCTAGCCTCTCTCCCCTCCCCGGAGGCTGGGGAATGAGGCTGAAATTTACAGGCTTCTAATCAAGATTTGGTCTTTCTGGCAACATGCCCCCATCCTGAAGCTATCTGGGGGCCCCACCAAGAGTACCTCATTAGAACAAAAAACATCCTAGCATCCTTATCACTCAGGAAATTCCAAAAGGATTTAGGAGCTCTGTGTCAGGAACTGGAAATAAAGACCAAATATATATTTCTGATTATGCTACACCTACCACTGGACTAATTTAAGTCTTTTATCTGATAATAACACTCTTTTTTATTGCATCTAAGGTAAAATATGTTAATAGTCTATAAAAAAACCTGCTCAGATCTGGTAGCGTGGCATATGTCATGCCAGGTAGACTTGGTTATTTTGTAATAACTCATCGACTTCCCTGGGTATTACCCTCATAGGACTGTTAGCTTCCGAAGAACAGACCTGATGATTTTTTATCTTTGCTTTGGCAAATGCTTAGCACAGTCCCTAGTACATAATAGGTCCTTGATAAATGTTTCCCAAATGCACCAATGAATACTATGTATTATGGACTGAATGTCTGCGTCCCCTTCCCAATTTGTATGTAGAAATCCTAACCCCCAACATGATGGTATTAGGAGGTAGGGCCCTTGGGAGATGATTATGTCATGATTAGGTCTCATCCCTTATGGATGGGATCTGTGCCCTTATAAGAGGGGGAAACGGTCTCTCTCTGCATGCACTCCCCGAGGAAAGCCATGTGAGGACATGACCAGGAAGAGGGCCCTCAACAAGGACCTGACCAGGCTGGCACCCTGATCTCCAACCTCCAGCCTGAGAAATAAATGCCTGTTATTTAAACCACCCAGCCTGTCGCATTTTTTACAGCAATACAAGATGACGGAGACATTATGGAGGCATCTTGGTAAGAAATGGTCCCTTCCCTCAAGGAGCTTGTAATTCATTCAGGAAGAAAATAGAGACTTGAACACTTAAATAATCGTTCTTTTTGCAACCCTCACGGGAGAGAGATGCTGATATGTGGTTAAAGCTCTTAGATTTTGGAGTTAATCTGGTCTCTAAGCACACTCGCTGTGTGCCCCTTGGTGAGTTACTATACCTCTCTGTGCTTTCCCATCACTTTCTGCAAAGGGTGGCTGGGAGAAGTAGATAATCCACATAAAGTGCTTGGTTCAGTGCCTGGAACACAGAAAATGCTATCAATTTAAACCTCAAAGAGGGTATAACTTTTTGTGCTAACACAGATGTCAAGGCTAAAGCATTTGTTTGGGTTAATAAGAAACAAGATTGATAATGAGACGGCAGAAAGCATGTGTGATTTGGCATCCCATGAACCCCAGAGCCTTGATCTCAACCCACACAGAGGTATCCAGTCTTCAAAAGAGCAACTGGCGTTGGCAGCCCCCTCCAAGACACTGGGACCTTGGCTGGGTCCTCCACCGGTCCCTGTGGAGCATCAGCTTGGGAACGATCCAGGGCATGGCTGGAACCATCTCCAAGAAGCCAGTCCCTCTGCTTTGGGCTGGAGGGAGGTTTGGGTGGCCACGGCTGCCAATTTTAGCTAGGCGCTGGCCACGTGTTGACAGTGAGCCTCTGGGAAAATGTGACCTCTTATTTCACTCTATTCTGCATGGGCCTGTCTCGGAGCGGGCTTTTGTCCCCCGCCATGGAGCTGGTGGAGAGCAATGAAGCAGTGGCTACTTCTCAGGCAGTTTGATTCACCAGCCTGGGTTCTACGCAGGTGACCAGTGCCAAGGAGGTTACCCCTGCCCACCTGGCCTCCCACCCCTACCCCAGATGGAACATGGTGCCCTCCCAGCACTTCCCCCTAGCGGTCTTGGCAATACCGAGGATTGAAAACACTTCAACAAGACTCAGAGACAATGGGGAATGCTTCCCCCTCACTCTCACCCCTAACCCCTTCCAAGCATCGCTATCAAAGGTATGACACACTTCAGAAAACCCAGATGGAGAAGCGCAGCAGAAAACAAAGATGATGTGTCAAGCCCTTGACACATGAAATTCTTAAGAACTGCAGTGAAAATGGTATCTGACACGTTGCCGGAGCATGACATTTTTACATAGAACTAGGTATGATTACGGGGCAACACGCCCATCATCTAATGCTTTTCTTTGCTGCCCAGCATCTAGTTCAATGACACAGTCTGCCGCTCTCCCTCTCAATCGCGTTTTACTTCTTTTCTCTATTTTTTTCAACGTATCATTTAAATTGGAATTTATCCTATATCTTATGTTTATTAGAGGGAGGCAGAAGATTATGGTGATGGAGTCTGTCTGGGTTGAAATCTCAGCCTCACCACTTCCTAACGGGTAACCTGGACCAAGTTCTGTAACCTCTCTGTTGCCTTACCTGTAAAAGTGGGGCTTTTATGAAGCACAGATGAGATCATACATGTAAATTACTTAAGAGGAGTACCTGAAACGTAGGAAGCCCTCAGTGAATGTTTACCAATAATATTCTTCTTCCCAAAGCCTCTGACCAGTCATTCGTATCATTACCTCTTTTCCTTCTTTAGCTCCGCTGATTACAAACATAACAGGCATTTGTCCATTCAGTTATCAGTCTTTTTAATGGAGGAGTTATGTATTTTAATGTATGATGATGATAAAATAATATTAAATAGGAGCAGTTAAACTTATTTAGTGTTTCCTGTGTGCTGGGCTCTATGCTCAGCTATTTAACACACATCATCTCATTTAATCCTCATAGTGAATGGTTTCCAAAGGCTGGATGTGGACTAGTGCTGGCACAAGACTAAAGTTGTCATCAGTCTAAAATAAAGCCATTGGAAAACATTTTTCTTTAAAGATATCTTCATTTAAAGAAATTAATTCTTCCTATTCTTTTGGTGTTAAAATACTCTTTATTTTATGGTGAGGGTAGATGATCGTTTATTTTTTGGAACATTCCTACATGAAAAAATAAATGATCGACAACCGTGTATTAGTCACTAGACTGTTTTTGGTCCTTTGAATCCAATAGTCTAAAATCTGTTCCTCACTGCAATTCTGATGGGTAGATATTATTAGCCCCATTTTGCAATGGAGAAGCCAAGGCTCAGAGTGGTTATGGGACTGCCCAAGGTCACAGAGCTAGCAAAAGGCAGAGCCCAGAATCCTAGTTCTTAAGTCCTTAATAATAACATTTATGGAGTACCTACTGCATGCAGGACACACATCTCATTTCATTCTCATAGCTGCTCTGTGAGGAAGTGTGATTCCCCATTTTACAGAATGATGGAACTTGAGGAGTTTAGGAATTTGCCAAGGTCATAGAGTCTGAAAATATGAGAGCAGGATTGGAGCACAGAATTCTCTGAATCTGATTCCTGTTCTCTTTGCACCTACCATGAGCCAGACACCCTGAAGCTAGGCCTATCACAAATAGGTAAAAAATGTGCTCCAGCCTCAGGGGTTTCCCAGTCTCAACAAGGAGACACTCAAACAACTTATCACAGTGCCGTGAGAGGCACTACATGAAGGTGTGTCCAAGACACTTTGAGAGCACTAATGAAGGAGAACTTTATTTTAAGGCCTTTGCAAACATTTCTGACAATATTGTAGTATCTTGCTATATTGTATTTTAAAGAAGCCCGTATGAAATGTAAGGTTTCATGTGACTACTTTTTATGAACAGTTGACAGGATATCTGTTTCATTACAAGCATATTTCTTTTTTTTTTTTTAAAGAAGATGTTGGGGGTAGGAGTTTATTAATTTATTTACTTATTTTTGCTGTGTTGGGTCTTCGTTTCTGTGCGAGGGCTTTCTCTAGTTGTGGCGAGCGGGGGCCACTCTTCATCGCGGTGCTCGGGCCTCTCACTATCGCGGCCTCTCTCGTTGCGGAGCACAGGCTCCAGACACACAGGCTCAGAAGTTGTGGCTCACTGGCCTAGTTGCTCCGCGGCATGTGGGATCCTCCCAGACCAGGGCTCGAACCCATGTCCCCTAGCATTGGCAGGCAGATTCTCAACCACTGCGCCACCAGGGAAGCCCTACAAGCATATTTCTTGTATTATAATATGTTGCCCTGATTAGTCCTTTGGCGAGGGTTTTCTGGGATCCCATTTTATTTTGAAGGTTGAAGGTGATTTTTTTTTTTTTTAATAATAAAAAAGGCATGGAACACTTAAAATCCTGCAGCCTCTATCGTACCCTAAAGTGACAAAACATTTCTCCTTGTACCTTTAACTGTGCCAGTTTGGAACTTTGGCAAAAGACCAAAAAGAATTTCATTCTGCTCCCCTCCCCCAGCCCCAGCTCCACATTTAGATTTTTATTTAAAAGTCTGTAAATAATGAAATAGGAAATACAAAGAGCAACTGAAGGTTAAATTACACCACGGCAAAAAAAAAAAAAACATATAAAATCTAAATTTCACTTTAAGCCCCAAAGAGGTAGCAGGTGAAATGTCTTTAGGACAAATCCTTCTCTCCAAATTGCACTGCAGAGGCTGAGTCAGGTGCTCTGAGCCCAAGGAACTCCCACTGACGTCAATGCATACTTGGAAAACAGTCTATTAAAGCTACAGGCAGGCAGACAGATGGCCCTGACAGCAAAGTCGTGTCCTTGGACTTTGGGAATTGCCAAATCCTAACCTTTGGAGAGGAATATATTTTCTGGCGTAACAGGGCACATGCCTCCACAACTTATAGTGTCCTTGAATCTTGTTTGTTCAAAGTTAAAGATTCTCTGGCCCAAGACCTAGAAGCTAGGCTTGCATCATCCTATTTTATTTTGTTTTATCCACTTCCCAGGGGTCTATTCACTCTTTAACAATTACGTATTGAAGGACTTGCTATGAGCAAGGTCTAGACACATGGAAAAGCAAACAGAGACATGCATGGTCTAAGCCTGCATGGAGCCGAGTCTAGTTGAAAGCCAGACATTAAATCAATCAAATCAATCACACTAGTGAATGTGTAATACTGAATCCATAGACTCGGGAGTGAAATGATGCTCTTTAAGAGAGAGTAATCAGGGAACCTGACCTAGATTGAGGAGTCAGGAGTGGGAGGCTGAGGAAGAGATTTCCAGGCAAAGGCTAGGATGCCGGAGGGCCTGAGAGACTGAAGAGCAGAGGCAGGTTGGTGGGAGGGGAGCTGAGAGCTGGGAAGGACTAGACCAGGCAGGGCCTTTAGGGCCTAGTTAAGGATTTGATCTTTATCCTAAATGTAATCGGTGCGTTCAAAACATTCTAAGATCAGGTTCATATCTGATCAGAAAGGCCTTTTGGAAAGATACCCCAGCAGCTGTGTAGAGGAGAGAAGGGGTGGGGGAGGATGTCAGATAGTAATGTAGGAAGGTGAGTCAGAAGACCATTGTGGTGGTCCAGCCAAGACCTGATAGTGTCTTGGCTGGGAAGGTGGTAATGAAGATGGAGAGGAGAAAAGAGATAAAGTTAAATGTGACTGGATATAAGCTGAGGGAGAAAGAGGTGTTAAGGATGGTGCCTGGGCATCTAGCTTTCAGAGCTGGGTAGATGCTGGTGCCATTTGGTGAGATGGGGACCCTATAAAAGGACCAGGTGGTGAGGGAGAAGGCCACCTTTCAGTCTCAGCCACAGGAAATGTGCAGTGTCTGTGAGATAGCTTAGTCAGGATGACTAAGTCTGAGCATGGGACTGGAGACAGAAAGGCCAGAGCTGGAGACATAATCTTGGGAGTCACCAGGTAGTCATTGACATTTAAGATATGAATTCCTCCAAACCAGGAAAGGGTACAGCATTAGAAGAGAAAAGGGTTTGGGTGTGTCTTCAGGAATTTTACCATGTGGCTTGAAAGAAGATTAGTGTAAAATGGCCTGAGATGGATTTGCTGAAAAATAATTCTCTCTCTTGTATGGGCCCCATTCAAGGCCTTTTATTAATAATTTGGTATTCTTTTAAAGAAAGTCCCCCAAATTGAAACTCCTTCCGGCTCCACAAAATCCAGTTGCACCTCTGGCATTCTTAGAGGTCGGAGGAAATTTAGGAATACAGGCGACCCACAAAACCAACAGGAGATAGTGTTTCATGCAGGAAGACTGGTTCCAATATCCAAAGCTGCTGAATGATTAGGTAAAATGATGGTCAGGTAGGTAGGAGGGCAGGACGTGAGGGAGAGCTGAGGACCCTTCCCAGGTTTCCAGCTTCTGTGATAGGGCAGGTGGTGGTGCCGAGGTAGCAGTTCAGAAAGAGGAACAGGACTGGCCCAGGCCTCTCTCAGGGCCACACGGAACTCCCTTTACATCATGGAAATCACACATCAAGATCCCCATGGGGCTCAACCTCTTTTCTTGAAAACATTACCTTTTCCTTCAGCCATTCTCGTTAGTTTCTTCTGCACAAGCTCCACATTCAGAAACTGAAGCCTGCCTTCCGGTAAGGTCCATGCAGCCCTGAGGAGTGTACTCCATCGCCCAACTTCCTCATTCCAGACTCCAGCCCAGTGGTTCCCCACTGGAGCTGCCTTTCACAGCCTTGCTTACTTGTCAATTTAAAAAAAAACCATTTTCTGCTCATGTTCTTCTTCTAAGCCACATCTCCCCCTCTTATATTTGTGCCACTGGATTTTTTTTACCCCAATGCAGCACCTTACACTTGTCCTTGATAAATTTCAAACCTGTAGATTTAGTCCATCTCTGTAGTTTATGAAAGATGCTGTCCAGTCCTGATTCTTAATGTAATGTGTCTTCAGAGATATCTGTACTATACTGTGACATGGTCTCCAGTACGGCAGTCAGCAGAAGGCAGGCTAATGATTGGTAAGTCACATATTGTAGCTGGCAAATTACGAGAACCATGACTGCACAATATAACACGTTCTCTGCTTACACAGTTAGATTACACCTCGTTGAACATTTATGCTAGCATATATATTTTTTAATGTGTACGTTTATTTATTTATTGTCCGGGCCATGCAGCATGTGGGATCTTAGTTCGCCAACCAGGGATGGAACCCGGACCCCCTGCAGTGGAAGTGCAGAGTCTTAACCACTGGACTGCCAGGGAATTCCCTGCCATATATTTTTTATCTCACTCATTTAAATTAGAGTTACAGGTATCAACATGGACAGATCATCATATAATGTTAAGACAAAACAACTTGCAGAATAATATATGCAGTATTATATTTATTTATATAAATTTTTAAAATATGTAAAAACACCATGCATTGTTTGTGAATTTGTACGTACATGGTATAAAAATATGCAAAGAAATGATAAACATCAAATTTAAGAGAGTGATTGCATTTTTGTTTTTTGCAGTACGCGGGCCTCTCACTGTTGTGGCCTCTCCCGTTGCAGAGCACAAGCTCTGGACATGCTGGCTCAGCGGCCGTTGCTCACAGGCCCAGCCGCTCCATGGCATGTGGGATCCTCCCGGTCCGGGGCACGAACCCATGTCCCCTGCATCAGCAGGCGGACTCTCAACCACTGCGCCACCAGGGAAGCCCAGTGATTGCCTTTGAGGGGAAGGAAAGGGAAAGACATTGGGAAAGGGTCCTAGGAACCTTCAACTATATCTATAAAAGTTATTTTTAATTTTTTAACACATCTGAAGAAAATAGAGCAAAAATGCTAAGATTTGACAAGAATGGGTACCTGGGAGTTTATTGTATTATTCACTCTACACTTTCTGAGGTGCTTAAAATATTTCTAAACTTTTTTAAAGTTCACAATCAAGTGAGGAAATAATAAGTGATACAGGAGAGGCATTGACAAAAGATTATGGGAGGACAGGAGGAGGAAAAATTAATTTTAACAGGAGAATTTATATTGCTAACTTCATCATCAATAGAAATATAGGCAATGTATGTGCCTGGTTCTTCTAATTCAATAAACATTTATTAAGCACCATCATGTTAGTTGTTAGAGGCACAGGTATGAATACAGCGGTCTGTAACAACAAATCATACCGTCTGAAAAGGGAACAATGGACCTAGAGGCTGTCACACAGAGTGAAGTCAGAAAGAGAAAAACGAATATCACATATTAACGCATATATGTGGAATCTAGAAAAATGGTATAGATGATCTTCTTTGCAAAGCAGAAATAGAGACACAGACGTATGGACGCCAAGGGGGAAGAGGGAACGGGATGAATTGGGAGATTGGGATTGACATATATATGCTCTTGATACTATGTATAAAATAGGTAACTAATGAGAACCTACTGTATAGCTCAGGGAACTCTACTCAATGCTCTGTGGTGAACTAAATGGGAAGAAAATCCCAAAAAAAGGGGCATATATGTATACATATAGCTGATTCACTTTGCTGTACGGTAGAAACTAACACAATATTGTAAAGCAACTATACTCCAATAAAAATTAATTTTAAAAAATTTAAAAGCAAATAAAAAGGGAACAGACTTCATAGACAGTGAAATGATAACCAGGCAATGTTATGTTACGGTTAAGTAAAAGGTTTTGAGACACCTATATCTGCCTGGGTAGGTGGGGGAAAGCTTCACAGAAGGGGAATCTCTAAGAAATAGAAAAAGATAAGAAGAGCGAGAGGGAAGAGCAAAAAACAGGTGACAGGTACACAATGTATTAAGATATGGAGTTGTGAAAGTTCCAGGTGACTAAAGGTGAGCCTGGAGAGAGTCTAGTTTGTGAATGGTTCTGCATGGTGTGCTGAATGCCTGTCTCTTGCCAATAATTATTTGTGGGACGAAGAGAGGGAGAGAGGAAAGTATGAAAGTGTATCTCAACCTGTAGACAAAGTGTAGCCAACGGAAGCTTTTCATAAAGGGAATGACAGGATATGATTAGATGGATGAGAAGGAAAACATTGGCTGGAGTTGAGGGGAGAGGGAGTGGGGAAAAATGGAATGCTTTCACCTCGGTGCAGGAGCGAGATTGAGGACCCGAACTAAGACCAGGCAATAGAGAGTAAGAGGAGAGACTCATTTGAGAGAAATGTTTGAAGTCGAGGCAGGACAATTGAATAACTGATTAGTTGTAGGAGGTGACAAAAAGGAAGAGAAGGAAGAGGTTGAACACTTTTTTAAAAATTCCAGTTGACTGGTTAAATTAACTTTATAAAGTTATGCTTTACATAAAATTAAAATGTGCCAATTTTAAGTATATAGTTTTGATGTTTTGACAAATATATATACCCATATACACATATATAATATATATATAATATATACATAATATATAATATAATACATATATAATATACACACAACCAAGACATGAAGTATTTTCATCATCTCAAAAGTTCTCTTATGCCCTCGACAGTCAGTAAACAATTCCCCTACACCGCCCAACCCAGATAAACACTGATATGTTTTCTGTCCCTAGAACTTAGTTTTTTCTTTTCTAGAATTCCATATAGGTAGAATCTTACAGTATGCACTCTTTTTTGTGTGTGGTTTCTTTCACTCAGCATAATATTTTTGAAATTCATATAGAATACTGTCTGTGTCAGTAGTTTGTGCCTTTGTTTTGCTGAATAGTATTCTGTTGAGTGGAAGTACCAAATTCTATTTGTTTATATGTACCAATGGTCACCTGTTGATGGATGTTTTTGTTGGTTTCCATTTGGGGCTACCACAAATGAAGCTGTTATGTACACTTCTGTACAAGTCTCTGTGTGAAATGCGTTTTTATTTCTCGTCAGGGAAATAACTAGGAGTGAATTGCTAGAGCACATGGTAAATGTAAACTTAACTTTACAAGAAACTGCCAAACAATTCTCCAAAGTGTTTGCACCATTTTGTATTCCCACCAGCAATATACGTTGCTCCATGTCCTTGCCAACACTTGCATTGTTGGCCTTTTCAATTTTAGACATTCTTGTGGATATGTAGTGGTATTTTACGGTGGTTTTAATTTTCATTTATTTGATGGCTAATGACGTTGAGAATTTTTTTTCACGTGCTTGCTCATTTGTATATATTCTTTTTTGAAGCGTCTGTTCTATCTTTTGGTTGTAAGAGTTCTTTATATACCTTGAGAGATTGGAAAGGTAGAGAAGGCATTAACTGAGATTAGGAGCTGTGGGGAAAGAGCTGGAAAAAGTGTTCTCAAGCCCAGGAGAGAGTGATCCAAAAACAGGTTGAATTTCAGGAAGTAGAGGTCCATCTAACAGTGTCAAATGTCACCAGAAGTTCAAGTGCAAAAAGACTGAAAAAATGGATGGTTGAGTTTTCAGCCATGGTTTTTAAAGTGTGGGTGACTGTCTGTTAGAAGTCAATTTAGTGGAGCTTCACCAGTATTTTTTTTAATGGAATAGAATGGAAAAGTGCATTGCAGTTACTAAGGTTAAGTGTAGTTTCATGAAATTTATTTTGTTATATATGTGCATTAGGTACTGAGTCACAGTGTAAAATACATATTTTACTTTGGATTATGGTAGAAGAAAATCTTGGAAGAAGAAGGGAGACCACAGAAGTCCTTTCCAACGTTATCCTGGTACAGGATGGTAGCAGAGGATATGGACTCAGTTGCCTCTGGGTTTAAGCCCTGGTGTCTTCCTCTTCGTTAGATCTTTGTATAATCTTGAATATTACGGAAACTCTCTAATTCTCACTTTCCTTAAGTATAGGTTGTGAATAATGATAGTATTTACCCAAAGTGCTGTTGACACAGTTGCTTTTGTGCACACTGGGGAGCCCAGTGCCTCTCCCACAGGATGGACACAGCCAGTGGAGTCTCAGCTGGATTTCAGTCCCCAGCCCCTCTGCTAGGCTGCCTGGTATAAGACTAACCTGCACAAGCTTTTGCCCTATGAGGATTAAGTGGGGTTATACTTGTAAACCACCGTGCACAATGCTTGGAACAGAGCAAGCTCTCCATAACCATCGGCTGTTGTCGATACTGGCTGTTATTCTTGTTAGGGCAGAAGCCAGACCCCACTAGATTAAGGAGGTGGAGATAATGCATAGGGGCTTTCCTTAAAAAGACTGGTTGATGGGCTTCCCTGGTGGCGCAGTGGTTGAGAGTCTGCCTGCCGATGCAGGGGACACGGGTTCGTGCCCCGGTCCAGGAGGATCCCACATGCCGCGGAGCGGCTGCGCCTGTGAGCCATGGCCGCTGAGCCTGCGCGTCCGGAGCCTGTGCTCGGCAACGGGAGAGGCCACAACAGTGAGAGGCCCGCGTACCGCAAAAAAAAAAAAAAAAAAAAAAAAAAAAAAAAGACTGGTTGATGAACAGGGAATAGAGCCAATATTCTGTAATACCTATAAATGGAAAGTAATCTTTAAAAATTGTATAAAAAATTTTTAAAAAGAAAAAAAAGTCTGGTTGATGGAAACAACCCAATGTTCATCAACTAAAGAACAAACTGTGACACAATGGAATACTATTCAGTCATAAAAAAATGAAGTACTAATACATGCCACAAAGTGGATGAACCTAGCTAAGTGAAGGCAGCTAGTCACAAAAGGCCACAGACTGAATATGAAATATTCAGAATAGGCAAACCCATAGAGAGGACAAGCAGACTAGTGTTTGCCACGTGTGGGGGAAGAGGGAATGGGGAGTGACTACTTAATGGTGATGGAGTTTCCTTTTGGGGTGATGAAAATCTTCAGGACTTGGGTAGTGGTGATGCTTGCCCAGCATCGTGAATGAACTGAATGCTATTAAACTGTACACTTTGAAATGGTTAAAATGATACATTTTATATGTATTTTACCATAATTTTTTTTTAAAAGCCTTGTTCAGGGCTTCCCTGGTGGCGCAGTGGTTGAGAGTCCGCCTGCTGATGCAGGGGACACGTGTTCGTGCCCCGGTCCGGGAAGATCCCACGTGCCACGGAGCGGCTGGGCCCGTGAGCCATGGCCGCTGAGCCTGCGCGTCCGGAGCCTGTGCTCCGCAACGGGAGAGGCCACAACAGTGAGAAGCCCGCGTACAGCAAAATAAATAAATAAATAAATAAAAGACAGCTGTAAAAGTCTTGTTCAACTTAAGGATGATTCATGGCTCTTTTATAATCTCCCCCCCAAGAAAAAAACAGTTTGGTTGGGAGCACAGTGAGAAAGATTAGCTCAAGAAGGGAATTTCTTGAACATAGAATGGAACACGAAGGTTGCAGCAGCCATTCAGAATGCAATACAGGGCTAGCGTGTCGTCTATGACGAGAAAAAAAGAGCTATTACCCAGACATCACTGGATCGTTTTTTTTTTTTTTTTTCAAGAGGGTAGACAGAATCGAATCCAGCAAGGAACCAGAACCTGTACCATCAACATCAGGCGTGAGTAAAATTACAGCCCGGCCTCCATCTCCTATTGCTGACGATACTTCAGCTCTACCATCTCCCACCTCCTCTCCCTCCTCCAGTCAGTAACTCTTCTTGCCTGTTCACTCGATGCCAGCCCCTGTATGCCAGCTGTTGTACTGCACTACTGTACTTTTCAAGGTACTGTACTGTGAGATTAAAGATGTTTTCTTAAAAAAAAATAAAAGGGAATTTCTGTGCAGCTCTAAAGCCTTCTTAAGGAGCTGTGTTACCTGCTGAGTGGTCCTAGGTGCCAACACAGGACAATCTCCCTGATAGAAGGACCTGAAATAGCGAGGTGGGCACGGATGGATCCTTCGTGCCCTCATTAGATGTGGAGCGTATATTGTTGCTCTTTCTTAGGGAAAGAGGAATAATAGGACATATAATTAATAGTGATCCCCCATGACTGCCTCTCTGGCAGGTAGGTGCTTGGCTATGGCCCCGGGAGCTTGGAAACTAAATAACTCTTTATTATAAACTGATTTCTCAGTGAATGGGACTATTGGTATTAATAATTAGAGTTAATTCACTATTATGTACATTATTGAGTGGCATGACACTGTGTAGAATTTGGAGCACAAGATGATTTTTGTAAATGCTTTGCCTTGTGCTACAGATATTTGACTCCGCTCCAGTACATTTACTTTTTTGATTATGTCTGACTTGGGATAATTTGAAAATCATTTTGCAGTCCCAGAGGTGGGCCATGCAGGCATCCTTCTTCTGGCTTCTTTCTTCCCCCAAACATGCATGGCATTCCCCATTCTAAGAAATTTTAGCCTTAGACTAAAACCAGGGTTTTTTTTTTTTAATTCGGTAAATAGAATTATTGAGAGTGGGCTATGTTAGAATGATCATGGCAATAATTAACGTGTCTCAGTCTAATCTGCCATAAAACATTTTGGCAATATCTACTAGTCAATAATATTTAAATCTCCTTGTTATTCATTCAATTTTTGAGGCCATGTAGCACGTGTAGGAGATGCAGAAATAAATAAGATGTGATTATTTCTCTCTAGGAACCACTGGTATAGTAGAGGAAATAGGCATGGAAACAAATATTTGCTCTCAAATTTAATAAATATAAGGAAAAAGCAATCAACTCAATGTGGGGTTGAGGCCTTCAGTGAAGATATATATGAGCGCTATCTAAAAATATTGCCTCCTTGTAGCCCGAAGATATGATCCCACTTTCATTTAGGTAGATCCAACCCAATCTGAGATTAAAATTCACCTATCTTCAGTGTGCCACAGACTGTGTCTGTTTTAAACTATTGTTGATATTTTTGTTTTTTAATTTATTTTTAGTCTTATTGCATTAATAGTGTTGCTTTTATTGACACAGTCCAGCATCTCTCCATCAAGCTAAAAGAATGACAGGCAATAAAAAGCTTAATTGTTTTCCTAGCAAATGTCTCAGGCCCAAAGTTTATAAAAAGAGCCTTTGGCCATCTGCAAGAAGACGGATGATCACATCTAGATTCCAGTTGGGGACCCATGTGTTACCACCCCAGGCTCTTGAACTCTCTAATCAGTAGAAATTAATAAGGCCAGATGAGAATTTCGGGCAAGGCTTTATAGGGGCTATGCTACAGCACAAGGGACCAAAAACAAGAAGCAGGTGTTCTTTCTCGCTCCCCAACCAGGGGCAGTGGGGAGCTGGTCCCTTAAATGGGGAGAGGGTGGGGGGGATGGGTGGGTTGGGCAGGAGGTGTGGCTTAGGTGGTCTGCCCCCCCTCCATCATGGTGCTGTGTTCAGGGATCATGCACAATACCCTGCTTTTGCTCCCAGCACCTCAGAAATGGCAGTTGGTTTGTGGCCTTTTGGTATCCTATTGTTCATCATTGCCCCAACCATGCCTGCGTGCAGTTACCTTTAGGCCTTTATAGTTTCTTTGTATTCTGTTGCTTGAGGAGACTTTGTCCGGGTGCAAGCACTCTGGTAGAGTGTCCCAGGTCCCAGCCTGTCTCACACGCAGACTCATCCATGCAGGACTTTAGACATCACGGGTGGTGTGTGACGTTTGTTCTTGGCTGATGAGCTGCCTCCCTCTGTCCCTGACCTGTCTCAGGGTAGTACAGTCCGGGTACATTAGATCCAGGGCACTATGAGGACTTTGGTGACTAAGACATTAGTAGGATGATAAGTGAGCATAATTTTCACCTCTCCCAGGCCTCTACATAGACATGGTGGATAGTATTCCAAAGATTTTATTCCCTCTGGCTGGGGAGAAGTCTCTTAAACATTGTCCCTGTGAAAGAATAAGAGGAAAAGGTAAATCTGTGGTTGACTGGACCTTAAGGTCATCGCAACTCAGATCAGTTGTTCAGTCATTGATTCATGCATCCGTATTTAGTGATGCCTACTGTATGCTAGGCACTGTGTGTGGTGCTAGGGACAAAACACACTATACAGATAGGCTGATCTGCGGAATTTACAGTCTAGCAGGGGAGAAAGATAGGAAATAAGGAAACAAATAAATAAAGCAATAATAGACCTCAGATCAGTGCAGGAGTTGAGGGGTGGGGTGACAGACACCTTAGATTGGGTAGTAATAGCAATTAGGGCCAGGAGATTAAGGCCAGATGTCACCAAAGTAATGCTGGGAACTCTGGCTGGAGAAGTGGAGAGACTATAAATATAGGCATTTCGCTATTCCACGATAGTTCTATAAGAAGACTCGTAAAGGAAGCTGAGCGTAGAAAGAGGTATGAACTAGCTGTCATCAGTCGTAGAATTTTAGAGATTATCTAGCTGGTAGGGGCTGAATTGTGTCCCCCTCCCAAATTCATTTGTTGAACCCCTAACCCTCAGCACCTCAGAATGTGACTATATTTGGAGATAGGGCCCTTAAAGAGGTGATTAAGTTAAAATGAGGTCACAAGAGTGGGCCCTCATCCCATCTGACTGTCCCTCTAAGAAGAGTCTAGGACACACACAGAGACACCAGGGAAAAGGACCATGTGAACACACAGCAAGAAGGTGCCATCTGCAAGCCAAGGGCAGAGGTCTCGGGAGAAACCACAGCTGCCAACAGCTACATCTTGGACTTCTACCCTGCAGAACTGTGAGAAAATATATTTCTGTTTTTAAGTCACCCAGTCTGTGGTACTTTGTTATGGCAACCCAAGCAAACTAATACCCTAACCCAGGATCACTCATATCAGATGCCTATTAATAAACAGGATCTTGGGTCCTGTGCCCCACTCCAGATGAACTAAATAAAAATTTATGTGGGGAAACAGGTAGAATTCTAAATTTTAAACAAGCACTGTCTCCAAAAAAAAAAAAAAAAATCCAATAATTGTAAAGATTTCACTACACCGAAGTTGGAAAACTACTAGCATTAAGACCAACTTGCTTATTTTATAGATGAGAAAACAGGAGTCCAAAGAAGGAAAGCAACCTGGGGAGCAGGACCTGCCAACCAGTTCCCCTAATGCTGGGCTTGCTGCCCTGTCCCCTGCCCCAGCTGGAGCCTGGGAGGTGTGATGTTGGGAGTCAAATCAGACACAGCAGAGGCCGCCCAGCAATGCCGATTAGGTAGGTGGCAGGAGCAGCTCCAACAATCTGTCCCACTGGAACTGAGATTGAGGGTGTGTGGGTGTAGTGAGTAATGAGGCCAACAGAAAGTAGAGTGAGAAGGTCCTTATCTCACAGCCATGCGCTGTGCTAACACAGCCCAGTCACACGGGCTCTTAATAATTCTATAATGAGATTCCATTATAGCCTCTCAACTCTTCTTACTGTAGCTGAAACCTATTTCTTCTTATTTTTTCCACCTGGCAAAGAAAAATTATTGACCATTATTGTTTATTATAACCTCTCCTATAATTAAAGGCACTGACTGGTAAATTTCCATATTTTTCCTTGAATGGATAACCATTGTTCACCTTTTAGCAAAGGCCATTTTTTTTACCGTTTTATCAATTTGTTTGCTTTTATAGTTTTCCAAATACTTCCCATACTAGGGGACCCCAAACTAGCCAAAATAAAAACTTAATCTATGACTATTGAATGATTATATCAAGAATGAAGGAATGATTCTCCTTTTATTCCTCCCTCCTTCTAGGCTATGTTTCTGGTTTAAAAAAAAAATCTATGAGAGCAACAACAACAAAAAAAATGACCCATGCATTTACTCACAGAAAATCCATCATGCAAAATGTTAGCTTGTGAGTAATTCTTCAGTCTTAACACATAATTACCAGCTTGTACTGGCCTGGTCTCTCACAGCCTTATGCAGTTCTTTAGATGCCATATTCATTTTCTACCTTCTGATTGCCTTGTCTTTTACCTCAATCTTGTTTTGATCACCTTTCATTATAAAGCACTTTTCCTTTCTTCTAAATAATGAGAAAGTTGTCAGGGGAAACCTGAGTTTTGCTATTTACTTAGCTGGAGCAGGGGCTCCCAGACAGGGAGGAAGGGATCTTCGGGGACAGGAACAGATCCCAGGCACATAAAGCAGCTATGTAAATAAGCAAAGGGCCTGAATGAAATCAGACTGGACCATATTTAAGAATTTACCAAAACACAAGTGTTTCACATCACTCAAAAATGTGTGTATGTATGTATATATGTATGTGTATAGATATGCACATACATGTGTATAGTTTAACATGGATCTTGGCACACTTAAGTACATGGTAGCAATTAATTATAAGAAGCAAAAGAAGGCAGAGAAGGGAGAGAAGGGGGAAAAGGAGAACATTTTTCCAGGCAGGCAGAGTATGCTTTCAAAGACACTGGAAAATTTTGTTAATGGACTTGACTGTAAGGGAGAAAATGCTTGATTGGGAGGTATTTTCATGGGCCCTGAGCTGTATGAGAGTTCAGGAGTGCATCCATCTAAATGCCTGACCCTTAGGATCAGGAAAGCTAGTAGCTAATATAATCAAACAGTCCTTCGAGAATCAGTTCTGTTCACCAAGAGCTGCCCGGCTGGATCTGTTATTAGCATCACCATGTCAAGATCCTGGTCATAGACTCTCAGAGTTGGAAAGGACTTTAGAAATCACTGCATCCAATATTCCACCCAGATATAATAAAGAGTACTACCTCATAAGACTATCACGAGAATCAGTAAGTTAATATTTGCAAGGCAATTGGAATAATGTCTGACACATAATAAGGCCTCTACGAGTGTCAGTTAAATAAATAAACACCATCTGTTGAGTGCCCTCTAAGTGTGGCACCAGTCAAGGTGCCATATCATTCAACCCTCTCCCCAGCCCTTACTCCGTTTCATACACAAGGAAACTCAGCAAGATTAAGTGACTCATTCAATGCACAAGAAAGTTGTGTTGCTGGGATCCCAGCTCAACTTGATTTCAAAGTCCACGTTGCTTTTACTGGGAACCATGACGTTCCAGTGCCTTGGACTAGGAGTCCTCCTTGGGCCTGAACACTTCCACAGACAGAGAGCTCATCCTTCTGAGAGCCCATTCTATAGATGGAAACAAACTCAATTGTTGAAGAAAAATTAAAAAAGTCTCCTCTGCATGGAGCTGAAGTTGACCTCTGGTAGTTTCTTCTCATTGGGCTCCGCAAAGAGAGTTTCTTATTCTTCCAGTCTACCGGCCTTCAGCTACGTGAGAACAGATATCAGGAGAGAGAACAAACCGAAGCCTGGAAATCACTCATCAAACCAGTTTCGCTGCACTATGTCTAAGTGACTGTTCTGGGGAGTTGGGTCAAAACTGGAAGAGAAGGATCTGAACGCCAGACCCTGTGAGCTTTCGTGTTTGCCTTCCAGAGACTCAGGTTTTCTGCAGCTGGTTAGACCTGTGGGCAGAGACTGGCGATTGCTGGTGTGATGCAATAGGGCAGGGAGAGGGGGATCCCTGAGGAGAAGGTTCCTGCCAGGTTTCATCTGCCACAAGCTTTAATGAAAGGGAGCCCTCGGTGGCCCAAGGGACTACTGGTGCTGTTGTGTTGGTGTCCAGTAGGGGTCCGCAGAGAGGACCAGGAGGCCGGTAGGCAAGCATTGGAAACACTCAAAGAAATGAGAGAATATTAGCCTGTGCTGGCTGCCAATAAGATAGGGGTTACAAACAGAAGTCTGGAGACCGACAGATTGGATCCCAAACCCAGCTCTAGCACCTAAATAACCATAAGACCTCAGGTGTCTCTGCTTCCCCTCTGCCCCCAATTTCCTCCTCTAAAAAAGGAGATTGAAAAGAATGATTTCTACTTATACAATTTCTGTTAATGATTTACTGAGATAAATACACTTCAGGTATTTAGAAAAGTGCCTGGCATTCCATAGTACGCAATAAACGCTAGCTATTATTAGTTGAGAGTTTCTCATACATATAATTCTCACAGAGACATTGGGGCAGAAGTTATTAGCACTGCCTTTTGCAGCTGAAGCAACTAGGTTTAGAAAATTAGGTAAGTTGCCCAAGGTCACTGAGTTATAGACTAAGGAGTGCTGATTTGCTGTCTCCAAGGCCCTCTTTTCACCTACATTCATAACCAATAGGAAAGCTCACAGCCCAAGGAAATTAGCTCCACCAGGTCACGGGGGTGGAGTGTGGGGAAGACAGGGGAGATGGAAAACGAAGAGCATAACACTGGGGTGGAACCAGGGAGTTCAGTGAATAGAAGCCCAAATTAAAGTCTGATTAAAAGAAGAAGGCAAATTCAACAGCTTAGAAGAAACCATCGCAGAAGGTTTACTGGAGAGTATGCTGTGCAGATAACCAGTAACTTGTTCCAGAAAGAAAGCCTCCACCTTCCTAATGCCTTTATCCAGATGGGGATGTGGTCCCCATCCATTCAGTCTCCAGGCCCCAATATCCCACCCCTTTAATATAAGGAGTCCTTTAATAAGGTACTGAAAGGGGTCAGAATATGCCACTCCAAAATATGCCACTTTGGCATAAGGATTATTTTTGAGCTGAAGAAATTAAGAAGCAGCAAACATGGAAGGAGCTCTTTGCCCTCCCCCTATCTGCCTAAAAGCAGATTAAAAAGTTTCCTTTGGGAACATTTTCTCCTTCCTCTCTCTCGTACAAGGTGGAGAACAACCCTTACCAATGGAGATAGAAAGTCAGCCCCGAGATGGGTCTGCACAAACAAGTCTTACTAAAATAACACTTATCTTCCATTAGTTTTCCCTATATATTTACCTTCCCACAATTTACCGCTCCCAGAAGCCCAAACCCCTTTTCCTTTGTCTTGTCATTTTTCTATAAATATATCGCCCTTTGTTAAAATGGTATATAAGCCCCCAGGTCTAACCACCTCTTTGGGTCTTCATTTCTTTTCTGCGAAGGTCTCTATGCGCTAAAAATTAAAATATTAACATCAAATAAAATGGGTATGACTTTTCTTCTCTTAGTCTGTCTTTTGTCAGTTTAATTCTCAGGCCTCAGACACTATGATAAGAGGGTAGGGAAATAGTTTTTTTACTCCGATTTTTTACAGCTCGAAGCCTTTTATTCTGCAATCTGGGAGAGTTTAAAAGTAGATACCCTGGGGAAGGCAACACATTGATTTACAGACCATACTCTTGGACTGTAAATATATTTATCTTGTTTATTGGTGAAACACCAGTACCTAGCCTGGCACTTAAAAGAATAGATAGATAGATAGATAATGTTCCCGGTGAATTTGAGGTTCTTGATGTCTTGTCACAGAAAGAATTCAGTGAGAGGCAAAGTTATAGGTAAGAAGTGGATTTATTTAGAGAGAAACACACTCCACAGAGTGTGGGTCATCTCAGTAGGCGAGAGAGAGCCTTGAAATATGGCATGGCTAGTTTTTATGGGCTGGGTAATTTCATAGGCTAATGAGTGGGAGGATTATTGCAATTATTTGGGGAGGGGGTGGAGATTTCCAGGAATTGGGCCACCGCCCACTTTTTGGCCTTTTATGGTTGTCCTCAGAACTGTCATGGCACTGGTGGGTGTGTCATGTAGATGCTAATGTATTACAATGAGTGTATAATGAGGCTCAAGGTCTACTGGAAGTCAGTCTTCTACCATCTTGGACCTAGTTGGTTAGAACCAGTTTTTGTCATGTCCTATGGCTATGTCATTCTTTTAAAGGTTGTGCCCTGTCCCCTTCCCTCGTGTTTCAGATGGATAGATATTCACTTGTAAGTAAATAAACAAATAAATAAGTAAATAAATAACTGATATCAAAATATTTTCTGAGAAAAGGTTTATTAATGCCTGACAGTAAGTGCTCAACAAATGAGGAAATTAAATGATGTTACAGGAAAGGCAAGTCATGAAAGCAAAGAAAATCAAGTTACCCAATTTCACAGTTTTATTGAATCAGTTTTATTATAGTTACTTTTAGCTGTTTGTGTAAGACTTGACATCTCTGGTTTCCAATTTTTTTAGGAAAAGAAAAGACAGTAATCACAAGGAAGTGGCACACTTGATTAGGGTTATTTAAAAGTAATAAAAATGTAGGCGTGTGTGTGTGTTTGTGTGTGTGTGTGTCTCCAAATATTTTTGGAACTAATTGGTAAGAGACAGTTTTAACAGCATGCATAGATTGAATAGGCCTACCCTATTTTAAGACTCAATAAATGTCTGAGAAATTAGCTAAGCAGAACTGAATGTATAAATGGAACCGAATTCTGAAAGAGAGTTTTCAAGCAAAGGTAAACTTTGCCTTAGGACATAGTTCAGGCTGGTTCTCTGTACCTATTGGGTCGGTACATTATTTTGGTGCAGTTGAAGAGTTTATTTTATCCTGAGCTGAGAAGTAGCTTAATGCGTATTCGCATTGCTCAGAGTGGGGACCTCCTCTTGTTTTATTTAATGTTTTCTTCCTTTTCTTTCTTCTTTGTTTCTCTTCTGTTCCTTTTCCCTTTTATTCTTTTAAATCTATAACATTGCCTCAGTGGTTTTTCTCTGTTTATATGGACAAGACCTATATTAATGACAAAGAGCATTCATTCACTCACAATTAAAATTTTCTCAAAAGAACCGCCTTGGATTGTGGTTTCATTCTCATGGCTACTCCAGAGTTCTTCATTTCCCTTTCATCAGGGAAACATTTCCCCAGATTGCATTTGGATCCTAAAAGTTGCTAGATCTGTGTAAGTGATTTAAGATCAATCGGAAGTCAGACCACCTGAAAATACAGTATTTCCTTAATAACGTCTTAATATAGAAACACCTCAGCCACATCAGATTTTGTTGAGTGGATGAAAATAATGAGCAAGTAAATGATTGAGGAAAAGAATGAATGAAGTAAAAGAAAACATAGTGTTTTTCCATCTCTGTCACAAATGAAATATTCCTCATCAATATAATTTAAGGGGAGAAGGGATTGTGTTGTTTTCAGGTGTACAGCAAAGTTATATATATATATATATATATATATATCACTTTGCTGTACACCTGAAACCAACACAACATTGTAAATCAACTGTATTTCAATAAAAATTTTAAAAGTAAAATAAAATTTAAATGTGGGTCATAGTTCTCTGTGCTATAATATAGAAATACATGTGGGGATTATTGAAGCACTTCATCCTCTACATCAGAGACCCTAGATTGGCAGGTGTTGAGTTTGGACATCTGCTAGACATAGAGGACTATAGCTCTTCCTTCAGTTAGAATTAGAGCTGCCACTAGAAGCACCTTAATGGAACACGTTGCTTCTAATCTCCAGCTGGCTAAGACAGCACTCATTCAAGCCACTTAAAATTGGGTCCAATATAAGAATTTATTGATTCTCAGTGAAGTCGTGAAGCTCTACTATAAGAAAAGTGCATGAGTTCAAGTTTGCTGATTTGAGTCCGTTTGTTTTACTTGCTCTGTATTTGATTTGCTTCAGAGTTTTTTGTTGTCTTGTTTTGAGGGACACATGTTTTTTGGTTGTTTTTTCTTCTTTGTCTTTATTCTAGGTCATCTACTTTTTGCAGCGAGTTGAGGCTGCTACCTAAGTGACTCCTGATTACTCTGCTATCTCCTGAGCTTCTTTGGGTCTTTTCAAGGGAGTGTATTTTGATATTACAAGAATTAGATGACTAGGATATTATATTACAAGAATCCCTGGGCTGAGATTTATAAATCCTAGATTCTAATACAAAATCACCTAATTCAGGGTCCGGAACTTGGCGTACATTCAAAAACTATCAATTCACCTCCCTTGAGGACCATGCCCTTATCACCATGTGCAGAACTTATATGACATTGTGGCCTATAACTTGGGATGTCTTGATGTTTTCTTTTTCTCCTTCCTGGGTTAAAAATAAAATGGCTAAAAACATGCATACAAAACGTGCACACACACACGCACACAAACACACACAAATAAATCCTCCTTAATTGAGGTCCCACTAAATTTGAGTTCATGGAACAGGGACATGACTAAAGTTTATTTCCAAAAGGTTACTTACTAGGGTAAACAAAGTTGCAGGGAGAATATTGAAGATCAAGAAACGGGCTTAAAGACAGCCCTTTAGGAGCACCAACGTACTGCACACACAGCCGCTGTGCTAATTACAAAGCATTGTCGGCTGCAGTCTGGGAACTGGCGCTTCCAGGACACCCACCTGGCAAAATTTGTACCCGGTTTGAGTTACCATTTGCATTTAGGTTTGAGTTACTAAGTGCATTTCTTGGAAAACATTCTATAAATCAGACACTTCTCTCCAGTTAGTCTCAATAGGCCAGGTTTGGCAGAGCAGCCCACAGGAAGGAATTTAACCAGAGCGATGCTGAGCATGCGCTTTCTTCATTTTTCCCTTTCATTTACAAAAGGAGAGGAATGCTGACCTTTTGATTTGCTTGATGTATTCGGTTGGCCAAAAAGTTCGTTCAGGTTTTTTCCGTGTAAGATGTTCTAGAAAAACCCGAACGAGGTTTTTGGCCAAACCAATATTTTTGAATGGTCTCCTAGCTGCTCTTCCAAAGATGCTGAGTCCCAGGATGGTCCTCCAATACAGCGATTAGTTCTTCCCCCTACTCCTTCTAAGCATGGCATCCTCCAAAAATAATTATCCTTATATAAATAAAGCAGGCTAGGTTTCCTGGTGCGCGAGGAGAGGGGATTAAGAGCGCCGCTTAAAGGAGCTCCAGAGACAGGCACAAGCCGCGGCTATCAGTGCGGACCCCAGAGACGCTAAGGCTGCTGCTGCCGCCACCAAGAAGCCTGTGTGCGAGCACAGGTCACTCTCCACACCTCCCCTCCCGGGAGCCTCTGCAGCCCGCCACTGCCAGGGTCCTGTGATCCAGGGACAACTTCCCCGGGAGAACGCATGGCGCGCCTCAGGCTGGTGCAACGTCACGCCGGCCTCTGCCGCCGCAGGCTCGCCCCGCATCGTACACCCCTCCCTCCCCGCGGCCTGAGTGAGCCAGAGTCCCCAAAGCACCTGCTCCTTTAACCCCGTCCTGTCTGAACGAACAGCAGACGCCTTCAGGCGACAAACGCGCAGAGGCGGGGCCAAATCCACCCCGGGAGCTGTGCGAACAAAGAAGAGACAGGGAAATCTCCGCTAACAAACTCAGGAGCGGCAGATTAAATCTCCACAATCAACATGATGTACCTGCATGTGTGGAATACATGAATAGACAACGAATCATCCCAAATTGATGAGGTGGACTTTGAGAGCAAGATTTATGATTTTTACCCCTTTTCCTCTTTTTGTGAGTGTGTATGTGTATGCTTCTGTGTGAGATTTTGTCTGTATAGCTTTGCTTTCACCATTTGTCCTAGGGTTCTGTCTGTCCGTTATTTTTTTTACTTAAAAAATTTTTCGTAAACAAGACCAAAAGACAACCCTCAGAATGGGAGAAAATATTTGCAAATGAAGCAACTGACAAAGGATTAATCTCCAAAATTTACAAGCTGCCCATGCAGCTCAATAACAAAAAGACAAAGAACCCAATCCAAAAATGGGCAGAAGACCTAAATAGACATTTATCCAAAGAAATTATAACTGATTCACTTTGTTATAAAGCAGAAACTAACACACCATTGCAAAGCAATTATACTCCAATAAAGTTTTTAAAAAATAAATAAATAAAGCAGGCTATATTTTAAGAATTTCTTATGTAGTTCAATTGACATAATGGATATACTGCAGGGGAGATGCATTTTAAAGTATTTTACCAGGAGAGTATTTCCCAAATCCCTAAGTCGTAAGAATAGAGACAGCAGTTTAGAAAGAGTCGAGCAGAAAGTCTCTATATATGCATTTCATAAAATGGATTGGACTTCATGAATGTCGGTGTGGCAGGATAGTCACTCTGCTGTCCTGCCATTACCAAACAAGATGCTTGCTACAAAAAAGAAATATGCATGACCGGTGAGGATGTTGCGTTATTAATGACTGTGTTCTGCTCTCTGTAAAATATGTTATTGGAATGTTGTCACCTGCACTAAAAGATATGCACAAACTTTCTTACCTAAATTATCTTGCCAAAGACATTTGGAATATGCTAACTCCACAAATCTCCAAATAAAAAGCCAGTTTAATAAGCCCCCATGTCCTTAAATTTAATGTAGGAATAAAATACCAGAACACTGACGTCTATGGATGATTCTTCTCTAGTGAGTTGCAAGATATTTCTCTTTATTAATTGTTCCATGCAGTTAGTTTTAATAAGCAAAAGCCAAGCGACTTACATTTTTACTTTGTGAATGTATGATCAGCTTATGAGGTATTGTTAGTAGTAAAAATGCATGATGCTAATTAGTCTGAGGATAATGGGCATGACCTCTAGAGAAGGAGCCAGGATTTCCTCTGCTGGGAGCAGGGGAGGGGATATGTATGTGTGAAAAGAATACATGTGTCTTCTTTCTGACATTAACCTCTCCTTCCCCTGAGATCTTGATTCCACCTTTCCAGGCTATTTCAGGATTTTGTCCTTTTTAATATTGTCAGTCTCTCTTTTTTCCACTGGCTCCTCCTTCTCTGTGTACAATTCTGGTCAAATCTGCCTTGGCTGGAGAACCTTTCATTGGTTCTCCACGCGGGTCAGACGGCTCCACTAACCTACATTCACATCCCTCATTTTTGTAACCCGCTGCTCATTTCTTCATGTCCAGAGATCTGCGTTTGTCTCTACCTATCCTTGGAAATTACACTATGCAAAAACACAAATGAGCTTCTAATCCCAAATCTCATGGCAGCTGTGGTGTGTCCTCAGTCTCCTGGCCTCTTTGGAGCATTGATATTGCTGGTGTTTCCTCCCTGAGACTCTACTTTCTCTGACCCTGGTGGCAGCCTGTGATCTTGGTTCTCAATTCCTTTCTATCTTGGAATGGTCCTTCTGTCCCTTTACTCTCTGAGTCCCCCTAGATGTGGGCACAAGCCTGGATTAAGTCCTCTCTTCTTTCTCCACTCTCTTAGAACCCACATATTCTCATGCCTTCCACAAATTCTTCTGCATGCAGGGCCATCCAATCTTTCTCCCTGCACTTTTGCCCAAGAGCCAGTCTAGTGTTTCCAGATGCTTGTTAGATAGTTCTACTTGCATCTCCTTCCAGGACCTCCAGTTCATCTAGAATTGGATTTGTCAGCTGTCCTCCAGACCAGTTCTTGCTTCTAATTTCCTTCTCTCTTTCTCTTAAGGATCCCCAGCAGCCTAGACAAGACACATTTTGACCTTAGTCTTCTATTTGGCCCCTTCATCCATCCAGTCACCATCCTGTCATTTTCTGCCTTAATGAGGCATTTCCCAAGTCCTCTGCTTATCCCTACTATTACCAACGGTGGATTAAGCTGGAACTTAATCCATTCCCTATATGGTTCCAGGTGAGACTTGATCAAGAGAAGAATGTGGTGACCATGAGAATAAGATTCTTGGATTTCTAGCTAGAGGGAGGGCAACTGACTGGCCCCAGATGCTGGACTCTCAAATCTGTCACCATGTAAGCACCCAAGTCACACTTCCCATGGGCCACTCTCAGACAATGACTGAGCATGGCAGGGATACTAAAGCAGGCTTATACTGTGAGATGGAACATTCCTCTGATGGACTTTCCTCTGATTTTGTTTAAGGACTCCCCAGTGGCTTTGCCAAACTCTCTTAGAACTATACTGATCCACCCAACCTTCCTTTCTTCCCTCTCTCCTTCACCCGGGGCCAGACCTCCTTCATGGTCTGATGGTTCTTTCAGCCTCCCTCCTACCCTGGCTCTCTCTCCATTTTCCTTCACAGATGGTTCCCTTAAAAAGTCTCTTGCAGGGACTTCTCTGGTGGCACAGTGGTTAAGAAACTGTCTGCCAATACAAGGGACACGGGTTCGATCCCTAGTCCAGGAAGATCCCACATGCCGCAGAGCAGCTAAGCCCATGTACCACAACTACTGAGCCTGCACCCTGGGGCCCGCGTACCACGACTGCTGAGCCCACGTGCCACAACTACTGAAGCCTGCACACCTAGAGCCTGTGCTCCGCAACAGGAGAAACCACTGCAATGAGAAGCCCGCGCACCGCAACGAAGAGTAGCCCCCGCTCGACGCAGCTAGAGAAAGCCCGCGTGCAACAACGAAGACCCAACGCAGCCAGGAAAAAAAAAAAAGTATCTTGCATTGTTAACCCCACTTTGGCTTCTACTTCCCAGAGGACCTAGAGTAATTCAAAGAATCTGAGCAAGTTTTGAAAGGTGAGGTGAATTAGCAGCCACTGCTCTCTGAAGGTCATAATGATGAGAAGTGAAGACAGACAGATGCAGAGGTGGTCTTTTGGAGGGGGGTTCTTTCTCATCTGGCTGTCTTGCTCTCATCTACTTCATGATTGGCTCTCTTTCCCAGCTGTTGGCCCTTATGACTAACAGTAGCCTGGGCTCACTACCAGACACATGGCTGGAAACCTACAGAAACAGTAGCTACACAGAGATGCAACTTCCCATAGAGATTTCTACCACCTCTCCTTTGTGGTCCCACCCTGGAGGCTACACATACCTATCCTCCAAACTGAAGCTCCAACTTTTCCACCTGTGCCAGTGCTTCAGGGAGACTAGTAAGTGGATTTTTCTCAAATGTTCCAACTCCCCCTTTCAGACGCTTACTTCCATGGCTTCTCTCATGATACTTAAGGTCTGTATCTATAACAAATCCTTATTCCATATATTCAGAGTGGATCTGCTTTCCTGATTGAACCCTGACTGATCCAGCAACCCACCAGTGCCTTTATCATCAAAACTCAAACCACAGCAATAATGGCCTAACTGCTTTCTCTCCCACCAATGCATCTTGACCATTGCTGCTATATATCTTTATCTTTACGCTCCAAAGATGAAAGGTAGCTCTCCATTGCCTATAAAATAAAATCTGCGGCTTTCCTGGTGGCACAGTGGTTGAGAGTCCGCCTGCCGATGCAGGGGACCCGGGTTCGTGCCCCGGTCGAGAAAGATCCCACATGCCACGGAGCGGCTGGGCCTGTGAGCCATGGCCACTGAGCCTGTGCGTCCAGAGCCTGTGCTCCGCAACGGGAGAGGCCACAGCAGTGAGAGGCCCGCGTACCGCAAAAAATAAATAAAAAAAATCGGAAGCATCATCAGGATCCTCTCCACAAGCTAACTTTCCAAGTTTCTGTTCCTCATTCCCCCTGCATGAATTTTTCTCTTTTGCCAAATTGATCTATTCACTTCCCCCCAGTACTCCTTGTTTTTACTCATTCTACCTATTCTTGGCACCATATCCCATCTTTCTGTTTTCCTGATCCATTTCTGATCCATTTATTCAAATCCAATACATCCTAGAGAAGCCAGTTCAAAGCCCCACTGCCTCTGTGAAGACTTAGCTGGTAGAGATTGCTATTTCTACTAAGCAACTTCCTAAAGTAATTAGGGATGTCTCTTGACACTTCTCTTCTATCATATGTGCCAGAATGTTGATTTTGATAACCCTTTCTCCATTTGACACAACATGAAATTCTAAGAAAGAATTTTTGTTTTTTTTTTTTACGGTACGCGGGCCCCCCACCGCTATGGCCTCTCCCGTTGCAGAGCACAGGTTCTGGACGCGCAGGCCCAGCGGCCATGGCTCACGGGCCCAGCCGCTCCGCGGCATGCGGGATCCTGCCGGACTGGGACATGAACCCTCGTCCCCTGCCTCGGCAGGCGGACTCTCAACCACCGCGCCACCAGGGAAGCCCAAGAATTTCATTTTTAATAGACCTCAGTCACCGGTAAAATGGAAGTAAGTATCATATACTGTTGAAACGTACACTCAAATCAAATCAAATGTATTTCTTCAACATCTTTATTACAGTATAATTGCTTTACAATGGTGTGTTAGTTTCTGCTTCATAACAAAGTGAATCAGCTATACGTATACATATATCCCCATATCCCCTCCCTCTTGCGTCTCCCTCCCTCCCACCCTGCCTATCCCACCCCTCTAGGTGGACACAAAGCACGGAGCTGATCTCCCTGTGCGATGTGGCTGCTTCTAGTTATATATTTTATTTATTTTTTTGCGGTACGCAGGCCTCTCACTGTTGTGGCCTCTCCCGTTGCGGATCCACGTGGTCTTGGTTCTGATGAACCTAGGAGCAGGACAGGCATAAAGATGCAGATGTAGAGAATGGACTAAAGTGTATTTCCATATGGAGTTTTTTAAACCCCTATCTTATAAAGTGAATTGGATTCCCCTCCCCCTTGTTCAGTGCTGAGGGTGCAGCTAACACAGTCAGGGGGGTCCGCAGGGCCAGCGTGGTCCTGGTGTTGGGGCTATGGATGAAGAGGCATCCTGCCTGGTTAGGAGACTGCTTACAGAGGGAGGGATGGAGAAATAAGTGAATATATTGGTGATGGTGGGGGAGGGGAAGACTGGAATAAACCCATGGTGTTCGGTTAGAACTGGAAATATTGGTCTGAACTTATATATTTACAAATGTAGCAATAGGGGTGTGTGTGTGTGTGTGTGTGTGTGTGTGTGTGTGTTGCAGATTGGGTTCTCTGGAAGCAAACACTAAGATGAAGATTGGAGTATAGGATATTTACTAGGGATCAAAACATGTGGAAGGAAACAACTTGGGCAGAAGAAGACGTTGAACTGCGATGCCGGCCCAGGGCAGTCTTGGTCAGCTCCACTCTGGAGCACACATGGCCTGTCAGATTTTTTCTCACTGCACCAAAATGACCAATCTGTATCCCTTTCTTCAATCAGTCATTAGATGCGGGCTGGCTGCCCAGGAGAGGGGTGATACTGGGCAAGACATTTCTCCGCAACAAGTCCTTCCTTGTAGGCAGATCTGAGTGGTACCTTTTCATGTCTACCACAATGCATATGTGTATGTGTGTGCATGCATGTGGGTGTGTACATAGATTTCCTGGCTCTCTGAGAAGGCCTAGGAGCAATGAAATCCATTCTCTCAAAGGAACCGAGACTACTCAGAACATGGCTAATTCCACGGCTGATGCAGGGAAAGTATAAGATATACCTGGAACATTTTGTGCCATAAAGTAAGAAATTGATCCAAGAATGATGAGTCTGTCAGAAGAACATAGGCACCATCTTAAAAGGGCTCATCCTGGCTAAATCTGCAATATTTCAGTATCAAAATAAATAATGATAGTAACAAATTATAACTCACAGAATAAAATAGAGATCCATGAATCCACAAAATAAAAATAAATAAATTGAGGGAAAGGGAAGGATCGACCCATTGTAGAATGACAACTGATAATTGTAAAGAGTTCACGGAACTGAACAATTTGGTGATTATAATAGGAACAATTGATCCAGCAAGATTCATCAATGGACGCTAAAACTAGTAGGTAAAATTTTCAGGAGGACATTTAAGTCTAGAAGTATCTCCCTATAAAATGCTTATTGATGACTTATTGTATAAGGTATAAAATGCTTACAGTTTACCTTTACAGTGGAGAAATCTGGTTAGATACTGTTTTACCACATAATAACAGAATGGAACATCTCTTTTATCATCTCTAGTGATGGGACAAATCACCATCACGTGCCTCCTGGTATAATGCACTGAGAAGAATACAGCATCACTTCTGTGATATTCCTGCCACAAAGCGGATAAACTGAATCTAAACATGAACAAGTATCAGACAAACTTCAAATGAAGGACATTCTAAAAAGTAACTGGCCTGTACTCTCTTAAAAAAAAATCATACCGTAGTCATGAAATACAAAAAGACAGAGGAAGTCAGCGGTGTATGGGAGCCAGCTGGTATTGGCTCAGACCCACTTTAGAAAATCAATTGCATGCATCTCTTCCTAACACTGCTGCTCAATGACAGTGATATCAAGCCGGTAACTTGAAATTGGCTAGAATGGGAATATGTACCCCATAAAAATTGGCAACCACTACAAATTAGGGCTTTGTTTTTCTCCCAGTGAGCCAGTTTAGCAGCACAGCCTGGAACTGTTCCCGATTGAAGGGGACAAAGGAGTCACGACAAGTAATGCAACATGTGATCCTGGGTTTGATCCTGGGACAGAAAAGGACATGATTGGGATGACCAGAGAAATCGACATGGGCTCTGAGGACTAGATGGGAGTAGTGTATGAGTGTTCATTTCCTGATTTTGATGACTGTACTGTGGTCATGTAGGAGAATGTCCTTGTTTTTAGGACATGTACAGTGAAGTATTAGAGAGTAATGAGGCATCATATCTGCAATTGATTCTCAAAGGTTCAAAAAAAAACCTGTATGTAAAAAAAAATATGGAAAGAGAGCCAATGACAAGGCAAATGTGGTAAACTGTTAATACCACATTAGGGAATTTGGGATTAGGGAACAGGGTGGAGGCTATATAGTTGTTCTTTTACTATTCGGGCTACTTTTCTGTAAATTTGTAATTATTTCCCCCCAAAATATTAAAGAACTGTATTTTAATCGAATGCTTTTTTTTTTTTTTCTTTTTCCGGTACGCGGGCCTCTCACTGCCGTGGCCTCTCCCGTTGGGGAGCACAGGCTCCAGACGCGCAGGCTCAGCGGCCATGGCTCACGGGCCCAGCCGCCCCGCGGCATGTGGGATCTCCCCGGACCGGGGCACGAACCCGTGTCCCCTGCATCGGCAGGCAGACTCTCAACCACTGCGCCACCAGGAAAGCCCCTCAAATGCTTTTAAGTCAGGCTGTGTCTCCCCACTTTTGCTGCTGGGTCTGATGGGAGTTCAGCCCCTTTCACATCCCACAGAGTTGGAGAAATACTAAAGGAAAGATAGGAATGCATAAATCGCCGTTTGTGATCCCGTGTAACTAAACGCAATCTTTCCTGGGCTCTTACCCGCTTCTCCTGGGTCTGTGGAGAAGTGGAGAAGCTTCTTTTTCACTTCTCGGAAACTCAAGGATTCCTGGATACTGCAAGAATGTTACTTCACTGCTATTACAAACAATAAGGATGAGAACACAGTGAAAAGCAGAGCTTTTCCAGGGAAGTACTTTTCTGTTTGTTTTGTTATGAGCAAAATAGGTAGCAAGACATAGGTAGTGTAATGTCTGAACCCACATTACTAGGAATTAAATGCTGGTTTGTTTTTTTTTAATGTGAAGAAGTCAATTCGTTTTTAAAAAAATTAAGCATTGAACCTCTAATAAATTAATCTTAAATAATTCAGTTTAAAAATAATGATCAGGGATCACTTGGAAAGCAATGGGGTTTGTTTTAAAATTACCTCTTTTTGGATACAGATGAGCTCATTTACAAAACAGAAACAGATTCACAGACTTAGAGAACAAATTTATGGTTACAGAGGGGAGGGTGGGGAGGGATAGTTAGGGTGTGTGGGATTGACATGTACACACTGCTGTATTTAAAACGGCTAACCAACAAGGACCTACTGTAGAGTACAGGGAACTCTTCTCAATATTCTGTAACAACCTAAATGGGAAAAGAATTTGAAAAAGAATAGATACATGTATATGTATAACAGCATCACTTTGCCGTACACCTGAAACCAAAACAACATTGTTAATCAGCTATGCTCTAATATAAAATAAAATGTTAAAAATAAAACAAAATTACCTCCTTTTTCCCCTCCTTCCTTCCTTCCTTCCTTCCTTCCGTCCTTCCTTCCTTCCCTCCTTCCACCCTTCCTTCCGTCCTTCCGTCCCTCCACCCTTCCTTCCTTCCGTCCTTCCGTCCTTCCGTCCTTCCATCCGTCCTTCTTCCCTTCCTTCTTTTGGTGGCAAATAAGCACTGTGTGTGTGTGTGTGTGTGTGTGTGTGTGTGTGTGTGTGTGTGTGACTTTCCCACGCAGACTCAGTGCTCCCCGATGGATTTCACCTTACACTTTTGTTACCCCCACAACACCTACGAGCAGTTCTAGATTTCCCATGTGTGACTGGGCCACTTAATGAGACAATAGCGGTTACTGCCAATGCTGAAAAAGACAGCAAGTCCCTTGCGGATAGTTATCTGAATTGTCATCATACTTGATCTGAGAGTCAGGATGGAACCGAGTCCTGACAAAGAGCCCACGCTGCTCCAACGGAGGTAAAGTTCCTCTCCACCTCTCCTGCTGTCACAAAGCAATTTACAGCGGAAGGTAGGGAGGGAAGGGGCTGGCTGTGAACCCATTTAGCAGCATTTTTCTCTTGGGCTGTTCAGATTTGTCAAAAGCTCTCAACTTGCCATTTTCAAGGGCCCTGCTGTGCTTCTCTTTAGGGAAGGTTAATAATGCCAATCAGGACTTCCTGTGCCTGTTTACTTGTGGTCAGGTGAGTTCCATCTCTTCCTTAAATTCTAAAAGAAGAAAGTTCAGGGCTGGTTACATGAGTAAGTAACAGGGTCTGCTGCACTGTAAGGGCAGTGGTGAGAAAACCACCAGTCATCTAAAGGGACCAAGGAAGGCCTGTCGGACCTGGATGCATGCTCTCTGATTCTGTCAGTGCCTCTTCCCAGCTGTGGGCCTGGATGTGAATAACCAGGTAGCCTCAGGCTTGAGCATCAGGGGTAGTGTTTTCAGCAAAAGCAAATAAAACTCACACTAACAAAATGTATGTGAACTATTTTAAACTCATAAATATGTATATTAAATCAAGTTAATTTTTTTTCAATCTTTAAAACAAGCTTTTCTCTGCATTTTGGTAACTCCCTAGTGACATTGCAACTCCAATGGTTCTGCAAATAAATGGGCCTTCATGTAAGTATTGCTTAGGGAGCAGGAAGAAGCATTTCCTGCTTCCTCCTTTTCTTTCTCTTAAATGTTTCCTCCTCCCCCACCAAGATATTGTACTCAAATTGACCAACAATTAATATTTATAATTGAGGTATAATTTATATACAGTAAAACCAAAAATTGAAATCTTAAAATTATTAAATTCTATTTGAATGATATTAAATTGTATCAATGAAAAGGGATAAATTCAGGCATATTGAAATTTATCTTCTAAAATTCCATCATTTTGTTGTTTCAAACTTCTTTTCTCTAAAATTTATACACATTAACTGGCAATTTTTGCAAATACAGTGTGCACTAAATTATCACTTCATGTAAATAAGAAAGCAAAAACTGTGGAATATAACCCTTTCAGTGCACCCTAGGGATTTCATTTTAAGTGTTTAATCAGGTGTTTTACACATATTCTAAATGTGTCTAACTTTTTAAAAAATTCCTATATTAAAATTGTTCCCGGGCTTCCCTGGTGGCGCAGTGGTTGAGAGTCCGCCTGCCGATGCAGTGGACACGGGTTCGTGCCCCGGTCCGGGAGGATCCCACATGCTGCGGAGTGGCTGGGCCCGTGAGCCATGGCCGCTGGGCCAGCACGTCCGGGGCCTGTGCTCCGCAGGGGGAAGGGCCGCAACCGTGAGAGGCCCGCGTATTGCAAAAAAACAAAAAAAAAACAAATAAACAAAAAACAAAATTGTTCCCCTCTGTCACCTTTTTGAAGCTGGTTATGTTTAGAATAACCATTTAAAGCAGCTTTTAATTACATACTGCCAATCAAACTCTTGGCATTACAGGCTGTGTTTTAGTGCCAGGGAAGACACCAGTCTTTAATTACCGTTGCATTGTTTCTAATTCCATTTCCAAAGTATATCTGCATCTGGAGTGACAAGATGTTAAAAAAAAAAAAAATTCCTACATTTCACATTTTGCCCTTGCAATGGAAACTGCACAGGACAATGGTAATCAGACTATATTGTTTCGGTCTTAAACGTAAGAGTAGCAGGAGATGGGGCTCCTAATGGAAAGAATTAATCATGGGCTTTTTTGATATTCATGGGAGGGGACGATAATCTTGCTGCAGAGTGACATCCTTTTGAGGGAGCCTGGCTTCTCGCTGTGAAAACCATTCCCATGTGATTTCTTTCTAACACGCCAGAAAGCTGCTTTAATCTTTAAACATGAAGCATTGTGCTTATAGTATCAAAGGTAGGCAAGTTCTCCTACTGAGGTTCAAAAGCAGATAATAATGAGAACCTGGTTGTTAACGTCAGGCTGATGTCAGCTCTGAAATCACTTTTCACTTGATTGAGCCATTTTGTCCTCAGAATCACTTTGTTCTATTCAGCCAAATTTCTTCCAGCCCCTAAGAGTGAGCAGCACACCCAGTGTGTGCTTTCCCCCAGGGGCTTCTGGTCAGAAGCGAGAGACCTACTGCAACAGACATGTTATTTCTCAGCCAAACTCGGATGGCCCTGGGATAGCACAGCAGCTCCCCTCCACCCAGCAGCTCCAGGCTCACTTTTCCAGTGCCCTGACAAGCTCTGACACTTCGCAGCCTGATGGGGGCAGTATGTCCACTCCCAGCAGGCAGAGCCCCCAAGATGCCAGACTTTCCTTTTTGCCTGAAAGAACCACCAAGATACTGGGTTTCAAAAAGATTTGCATAGTGCAGTTGTACCATTTGAGGAGCCATCCTGTAAAAAGTCTCCTGCCACAGAGGTAAGTGAACCAGAGAAAATAACTCTCAGAATGAAGTTCCATTAGATCAAGACAAAGCTGAGAAAAAGGAAAACTTCCACAGACTATTAGCATCTAACGTTTTTACACACACACAACACAGATTTGAGACACTGTACAGTCTGCGGTGCAGGGTGTAATCGAAGTTTGGGGAAGTCCCCGGATTTCTACCACCAGTCTCAAACTCGCCTTAATTTCTTTAGCAATTAACATTATTGGACACAAACAATTAGCCTCGGTTTGTCTTTTGGAGCCCTTAGACTTCCTAATTTGAGGCAGATCCTGGGACAGCTGTGAATCCTCCTTTCTGTGCCCTTATATCAGTTCACTTCACTGTTTGTATTAGTTTCCTAGGGCTGCTATACCAAATTACCACAAATTGATGTCTAAAAACAGTAGAAATGTGTTCTCTCATAGTTCTGGAGGCTAGAAGTCCAAAATCAAGGTGTTGACAGGGCTATGCTCCCTCCAGAGGCTCTCAGGGAGGATCCATTCCTTGCCTGTCCAGCTTCTGGTGACTGCTGGCATTCCTTGGCTTGTGGCCGCATCACTGTAATCTCTGGCCCTGTGGCCACCTTGCCTTCTCCTCTTATCTGTGTCAAATCTTCCTCTGCCTCCCTCATATAAGGATATAAATGATTACATTTAGTGCTCACCCAGATAATCCTGGATAATCTCCCCATTTCAAGATCCTTAATTTTATCCTATCCTATCTTCATTTTATCCTATCCAAAGTTCTTTCTTTCTTTTTTTCCTTTGTGCCATATAAGGTAATATTCATAGGCTCCACAGATTAAAACAAGGAATATCTTTTGGGGGGCCATTACTCAGCCTACCACACTGTTACTGATTGCTAAAACATGACTTGTCTCTCACTTGAAGGCAGGGGTTAGCTAAGAAAAAAGAGCTGAGTAGTCCATTCCAGCTTGGGACAACTTACAGGTCATCCCAGGCTCCTAGGGCCCTCCCTGATTTAAACTAGCAAATAAGACAGAATACTCAGATTTTACTTACGTTGAGAACCTCCAGAGAGTGGAAGTAAATTGTAGGAGGTTTTTCAAACTACCTTAAATTCCCTTTAGGAGGATCCATAAAGAGCTATTTAAATCTGGCCTATGTTTGATTCAAACAAACTTACCATGTAAACTAAAAATGTCATGGGCAGTGTTTATATCTAACACTGTATGTAACTGTACCATATTATTTTACCGTCTTTCAGGTCACCCATTGTTATGAGCAAATAGTTCGTTGGACAGGGCTTCAACAGCCTTTCAAGGGCTGGATCAGAGGTTGGTGGCATTTGAATTTTAGATTTGAGTCTTGAATAGTTTCTAGCATGACCTTAACCTAAAATCCACTCTGACCTAAATCACCCAGCTTGCTGACCTGTGCCAACCAAATACACTGGATAATTATGCAGTATTGGACATTGTCTCAGTTGGTACACACATTGAGCTTATCTAAGCAAGACCAGCAGTGCAGCAATGCAACTTGGAAAAGCAGAAGCACCGGACCTTGGCTCCAGTGCTGAATTTAATGGACGATGCATAAATAATGAGAAAAGCAATAAGAGAAAAATAAAAGCGAGGGACCAAGAAGCTTTGCCAGTAAGCTGGTGAGACATTGAAAACTTTTCTCGAGACTTCCCTGGTGGCGCAGTGGTTAAGAATCTGCCTGCCAGTGCCTTCCCTGTCCGGGAAGATCCCACATGCCCCGGAGCAACTAAGCCCGTGCGCCACAACTACTGAGCCTGCGCTCTAGAGCCCGAGAGCCACAACTACTGAGCCTGCGTGCCACAACTCCTGAAGCCCGTGCACCTAGAGCCCGTGCTCCGCAACAAGAGAAGCGACGGCAATGAGAAGCCCACGCACTGCAAAGAAGAGTAGCCCCCGGCTTGCCGCAACTAGAGAAAGACCACACGCAGCAACGAAGACCCAATGCAACCAAAAATTCATTAATTAATTAATTTTAAAAAAAAAAGAAAAAGAAAGCTTTCCTCAGAAACTTCAAAGCCTGCTGGTTTGTCTTACTACCTCACCCCACTTTTACTGGTTACCAGTCAAGTTTACTCTGTACTAACTCTGAATACATTCATATTGCAAAATGTCTGATAATAATGATGTCCCTGAGCTGCTAATTGATTGTGAAGTGCTTTAAGAGCTTTATGACAGAAGGAAGGTATAATTGGTTATTCTTAGATTATGCAATTCATTGAAGGGCAAACAAAACCTCAATGGCAAGTGTTTCTATGTATCTCCAGTGAAAAAATAGACTTTCCAGGCCACTATTCTCTGCTGTTAGCAATGTCACCTCACCAGAATGGAATGTGTATATTTTGTCACAATATGAAGTTTTCTTATAAATATTGTTGGGAGCAGAGATATAAGCGTTCATTTAGATGGGATGCTTCATTGAAAATATAATCTGGCCATCATATCTATATACTAACCAGCACTCAAATGTAAATGCCTTGTAAGTGTTTTACATATCATATAGTTGAAAGCAAGAAGGGAATTTATTTATTTATTTTTAACATCTTTATTGGGGTATAATTGCTTTACAATGGTGTGTTAGTTTCTGCTTTATAACAAAGTGAATCAGTTATACATATACATATGTTCCCATATCTCTTCCCTCTTGCGTCTCCCTCCCTCCCACCCTCCCTATCCCACCCCTCCAGGCGGTCACAAAGCACCCAGCCGATATCCCTGTGCCATGAAGCTGCTTCCCACTAGCTATCTACCTTACGTTTGTTAGTGTGTATATGTCCATGACTCTCTCTCGCCCTGTCACAGCTCACCCTTCCCCCTCCCCATATCCTCAAGTCCATTCTCCAGTAGGTCTGTCTTTATTCCTGTCTTACCCCTAGGTTCTTCATGATATTTTTTTTCTTAAATTCCATATATATGTGTTAGCATATGGTATTTGTCTTTTCAAGAAGGGAATTTATGAGTTAGACACTGTTAGAAGCCCATCAGAGGAACTCCACATCTGTATATAGAAAAAAGGTTCAATATAAAAGTTACTTTAAAGAGAAATATGTAAATGGTACTTACATAATCATAGTTCCTGTATGAATTAATATTAATATTATCCCCTTTCCTGTATCCTGAAACATCTTCTCAGTGAAAGGTATGATATTTTCCTCTGGGAACCACCAGCCCATAGCTATAGGCTAGCTAGTGCTCTAAATAGCCTTGCTAAAAATCGGGGACCCATAAATTGAAAAGGGCCCCCAAGAAACAAACCTAGAATTGAAAGTTTTTGGCCTGTGATTAGTGATCCTATTGATTAGATAGAAAGTTTGCTGAATGTGTTTATATTCTATCTACTGGGGAATTATCTGGATTCTTTGCCAATGACAGATGCCCAATTCTACCACCCCAAACTGGGAGATGTGTCGGAATCCACAGTCATGGATGCAGCTGGTCTTAGGGAGCCCCATAAGCAGGGACTCAAATGCTATGGAGAACTCTGTCTCTCTAATCTGCTCTGCTCCTTTTTGTACTTTGGCTTCATTTATTTTATTGCAGGTGGATTTTCTCCACATGGCAAGGGACATGGCACAGGCTGGTCTGGGCTTACAGCATTCAGGTTTAATGATCTAGAGGAAGGAGGACTCTCTCTCAGATGTGTTTGAAAAATTCCAGGGAAGAGCTCTGGTTGGCTTAGTTTGAGCTACATGACTCTACATGGACCAGTGTCTGAGGACAGGGGAATGGCATAGGGTGTATTATAAATGACCCCACCTAATAGTCCCCATGATTGATAGGGCCAGGTCTGTTTATTTTTAAATAAATAAATTAACAGGACTTCCCTGGTGGCACAGTGGTTGAGAGTCCGCCTGCCGATGCAGGGGACGTGGGTTTGTGCCCCGGTCTGGGAAGATCCCACATGCCGCGGAGCGGCTGGGCCCGTGAGCCATGGCCACTGAGCCTGTGTGTCTGGAGCCTGTGCTCCGCAACGGGAGAGGCCACAACAGTGAGAGGCCCACGTACTGCAAAAAAAAAGATCTATTATTTAAAAAAGGGCAGGAGGGCTTCCCTGGTGGCGCAGTGGTTGAGAGTCTGCCTGCCAAGGCAGGGGACACGGGTTCAAACCCTGGTCTGGGAAGATCCCACGTGCCACGGAGCAGCTGGGCCCGTGAGCTACAAATACTGAGCTCTGCGCGTCTGGAGCCTGTGCTCCGCAGCAAGAGAGGCTGCGACAGTAAGAGGCCCGCGCACCGCGATGAAGAGTGGCCCCCGCTTGCCACAACTAGAGAAAGCCCTCGCACAGAAACGAAGACCCAACACAGCCAAAAATAAATAAATGAATAAATAAATTTAAAAAAAAAAAAAAAAAGGGGGGCAGGAATCAGCACGTGAACTAAAGCAAGCAGTCCATACGTGATGGGCTGGGTGAGGGAGGGGATGGACAGGTGACTGCCATCCTCCAGCATAAGCTCTTCAGAACAATTGGTCTTTTTCTTAAAGCACACGCATGTATTACTTTGATTTAAACTGAAGTATAACGGATTGGTAATTGGATGTCAATGTTATTAAATCCCTGGGCTGCTTGGCAGGTTGACACAGTCAGGGGGGAAAAGAACATCTTCTGTCATGGGCTGTAACGGGACAAACCCTACCCCGACCCCTCGCCAGAATTCATATGTTGAAGTCCTAACACCCAGTACCTCAGAATGTGCCTGTACTTGGAGATAGAGCCTTTAAATAAGTTATTAACTTAAAATGAGGTCCCTAGGATGGGCCTGATCCAATATGACTAGTGTCCTTATAAGAAGAGGAAGATATGGGCCCTGGCACAGAGGGATGGCCATGTGAAGACACAGGGAGAAGATGGCCATCTACAAGTCAAGGAGAGAGGCCTGAAACAGATCCTTCCCTCACAGCTTTCGGTAGGAATCAACCCTGCGGACACCCTGATCTCAGACTCCTAGCCTCCAGAACCATGAGAAAATAAATTGCTTCTATTAAGCCATTCAGTCTGCGGTACTTTGTTATGGCAGCCCCAGCAAACTAATACATCTTCCCACAGTCACCCTTGTCACCAGCAGATGAGCTTCTCCCACCCCTTCCAAGGGAAGAGGAATCCATTCAACAACCAGTTGTTGTGCAGGGGCCGGTAAGGCATCAGGCGTTGTGCCAGCACAGGAGCTACCCAGGGAAGGGAAGGAAGGAAAGGATATAAGGTGGATTCTTTTTTTTTTTTTTTTTTTTTCTTAAACCCCAGTGTTCACTGGCTAGCATATCCAGGAATAGCAAATTCAAGACACACATATACAGATCATTACCCCCCACTCTCATGACCATGATCAAGATCCATAATCAGCCATTGCACTCTACACACTGAGCCCAGATCCTTGCCTCAGAATCTTTTTTAACACAGTGCTCTGGGAAATCACTACAAATAAGTTAAAATCGCCACTTGAGTTGAAACTAACTTGCCCTGTGAAGCAGAAGCTGCTTATTGCATACCCAAATACATATCTTCTTCTCCCTTACTGAGACAGCCCTGTTTTTATTCAATAAAAGCAATTTTTTTCACCCTCTCTTCTCTCTTATACTGATCAGTGAGGTAGAATGGGAGATATTGGTTGGAAGACTCTCCCAAAGAAGGACAAGTGTCTAGAGTATGCTATTTTGCCATCCCCCTTCATCCTTCCTGCTTTCTGGAATGAAACTGTGATGACTGGAACTTCAGCAGCCATTTGGTTTATGAGTCCACAATGAAGATGGAAGCTAACACTAAGGATAAAGGAAAAGAAAGATAGAAGAAATCTTTTCTCTCGATGATTGTGGAGCCTCCATACCAGCCCTTGATTGCCTACATCCAGACTCTTATGTGTTTAAACTACTATTATTTTGATTTTCTCAATGCGTGCTGCCAGTCCTAAAATTTGATCTAAAACAATGGTATTTTAGAGGTATTGTAGAATTGCTTACTCAACACCAATTATCAACTTCTTCTCACATGTGCCCTTCTATTACATTCTATTTTAGAGGCTGGAAAGCTAAAAATACAAAGATCTATGTCCCTTCCTTGCAGCTGGGATGGCCATATGAAATGTAAGCCAGTTCTGGCCATAGAAATCTAAGTAGAATTCTGCTGGTGATTTTTGAAAAAGGCTCTTCCTTTTTCCTCCATCCTCTTTCTGCGTAGAATGCAGATGTGTGGCCGAGTGGCTCAGGAGCCAGCTTCAACCATAAAGCAACAAGCAAGAGGACAAAAGATGCCAACAAGTTAGAGATGGTAGAGTAAAAATATGGAAGGGCCTGGGTCCCCTATGGCATAGGCAATTACAGAAACCCTGACTGCTTATCTCTGAACCTCTTGTTATGTGAAAACAAAGGAACCTTATTTGTTTCAGCCACCTTGGATGGGATTTTTGTTATTTGCGGCTGAACACCTTCCCAGCACCATCCCTATTCTAGCCCTTCTGTTCTCAGCTGAGAAGTCACCTCCACTGGAATCACCCCAAGCCTGTAGGTTGTATTTGTTTCCTAGGGCAGCCATAGCAAATTATCACAAACTGAGTGGCTTAAACCAACATAAATTTATTTTCTCACACTTCAGGAGGCCAGAAGTCCAAAATCAGGATGTCAGTGGATTCTCCATTGGTTCTTCTAGAAGGTTCTGAAGAGGCCCTCTCCTGTCCCCCAGGCCTCTCTCCTAGCTTTCGGCTGTTCCTGGCAATCCTCGGTGTTCCCTGGCTATAGCTGTATCACTCCAGTCTCTGCTTCTGTCTTTACATGCCCTTCTTTCCTGTGTGTGTGGCTGTGTCTCTTCTCCCCTTCTTGTATGGACACCAACCATTGGATTTAGGGCCCACCCTAATCTAGTATGACCTCATCTTAACTTGATTCCATGCGCAGAGACCCTATTTCCAAATAAGGTCACAGTCACAAGTACTGGGGCTTAGGACCTGGACATATCTTTCAGGGGGATGCAATTCAACCCCTCTGATTGCTCCCTTGGGGACCCATGGTATTACAATACCACATACCACGCTCAGCTCATTATATTGGAAAGAGCCTTAAGCTGTGCCTTCAGAACAGTTTCCAGTGCCGGCCATCTCACCAATCATTTTGATGGCCTAGCCACGTTTTCAAGCTCTTCAATGACTCAGTTTCTTTAACAGTAATATGGGAATAAAAACACCTGCTCTGTCTATAGGCTTGATGTGAAAAGCCACTGAAATAGTAGAGATGACACAGCCTTGAAAAAAAAAGATTTTTCAAGAAGTAAGGCCTTCTGGACTTCCTCTCCTTCTTCAACAGCATCATCATTATTTATCTCTGGTATTCAAATGCCTAACGATGAAACGGAGAATAGGAATGAACTTGGGTAACTGGAATTGATGAGTAGAGACAAGCAAAGACTTAACTTGTTTTCCACTTGCATTGGGGGCGGGAATCCCCAAAGGCAGCTTGGAGACTGGGTCAGAAGAAAGCAGCAGTGGAAGGAGCCTGGAGCTTTGGCTGGACCAGGGCTGAGTCTGAAGGATATGGTCCTGGGATGGAAAGCTGACCAGCCAACAGGTACTTCACAAGCCTCCCAGGCAATCTAATCCTCCAAATTGTCTCTCTCATGCCGACCTGGACCTCACAACTTTGCTATCATTCTTTAAGGGCTCTAAAAGCATTAACTTTTTAAAACGTAAGAAAAAATATAGTAATTTAATAAAAGCTCACGTTACCCCTACCTAGATTTAACACATATTAATATTTCACCATATTTAGTCCAGATTATTCTTAAGAAACCAACCATAAAGATACATATGAAGCCCCCTATGTACCATCTTAGTTTCCTTCCTCCTTCCCATTGTTTTCAACTTGGTGTGTATCTTCCTGTGTGTGTTTTATGTTTTTCTACATATGCAAGTAGCTATATTTTAAAATGTTCAATATCATCTCCTACATTTAAGATTTTTCATAAAAGGCATCATTCCATACAAATTTTTCACACTTGTTTTTTTCACTCACCATGATTTTGAGATTTATCCATGGTGCTACATATAAATCTAGTTTATTCATTTTAACTGCTAATATTATTAAATTATATGAATAAACCACAATTTATTTTTCTACTCCCCTGCTGAGGAGCAATTAGGTTCTTTCTCATTTTTTACGTCGTGGTGCTTCAATAAACAACCTTATATTTCTCCTCACACCTACATAGGAGCGTTTCTCTAGATCTACCTGTAACCCAAATAGTTGGGTTATGGGGTATAGGCATCTTCAACTTCACAGACATTCTACATTTTAATGTCATTTGAGTTAACCATTTTCCTCAATATGGTTTGAACTTTAGTGTCTTATTTAAGAAATCCTTTTCTACACTCAAGTTTCTAGAAATAGTCGCATATTTTCTTCACCTGTTTACATGTAGGCCTTTAATCCACCTGAAATTTAGTTTTGTGTATGTTGTGAAGTAGGGATCTAATTTTGTACTTTTCCGTATGAATGGCTGGTTACCCAGAACCATTCTTTGAAAGGTCCATTTCTTCTCCATTGACTCATACTCCACCCTTGTTGGTGGAACCGTTCTTCTACATGGGATTCTCTGTGTGGGTTGGGGTGGAGCTTCAGCTCTTTATTCTGTCCCAGCTGTCTACTTTGGCGCTAATACCACATTTTTAAGTTAATATAGCTTCATAATAAGTCTTAATAGCTGTAGAGCAAGTACCTTTCTAAATTCTTCAAAATTCTCTTGACTTTTCTGGGCTAAGTACATGTTTAAGAAAAAAGAAAAAAAAAGAAAAACTGGGTGAGTCAAGGCTGACAACTTAAAAGAATAACATATTTAATGGAATACGTTTAACTAAAAACCCTTTAGCACTTTTTGTCACTGAGCAGAAAGCAAGTTTGGATAGAGTCTATTCACAACAGACCTTCAGACAGGGAAAGGAGGCAGGGTGTCTGACTGGTATGGCCCAGGCTGGTGAAGAGCCAAGGTGGGGCATTCTGGAGAAACAGGGGGAGGGAGGATGGCAAAGAGGCAGCAGGCCCCATTCAGCATCTTTCACAGCTTGCTACAGGGAACCCCTGTGTTACAGAATTTCTAGCCCCAGTTTCCTAATATGTAACATGGATATAATAATACCACCCTTTCAGAGTTGTTTTCTAGAAGACAGAGGTAATGCACCTAAGACCCTGCCTAGCATACATTAAGGAGGTGCTTAATGAATAGTAGCTATAAGTTTTATCATTATTAATTACCATCAGTCTATCCAGCACCCACTCAGCAATACTGACAATCCCCAATTTCCCAGAATATGGAGTTTTTTTTGTTTTTTTTTTTGCGGTACGCGGGCCTCTCACCGTTGTGGCCTCTCCCGTTGCGGAGCACAGGCTCCGGACGCGCAGGCTCAGCGGCCATGGCTCACGGGCCTAGCCGCTCCGCGGCATGTGGGATCTTCCCGGACCGGGGCACGAACCTGTGTCCCTTGCATCGGCAGGCGGACTCTCAACCACTGCGCCACCAGGGAAGCCCCAGAATGTGTTTTTAAGCATCAGTTTAGGACGCATTTTACCATTGCGGTAGATGTCTCCAGAGACGGCTACAAATAACTCCTCCCCAGCCTAATTGTCCTTGCTGCTTCTCCCACCAAGAGGTAGAATCAGTTTCCCTTTCCCTTGAATCGGAGCTGGCTTTGTCACTTACTTTGACCAACAGAATACGGTGGAAGTGACACTGTACCCAGTTCTGGGCCTTTCTCTTAAGCGCTCAAGGGGTCTGGCACTCTGATTTCATGCTCTTGGAAGCCAGCAGCATGTTGTAAGGAAGTCCAAGCTATCCTGCTGGAGGATGAGACCGTGTGCAGAGACAGACCACATGGAGGAGAACAGAGCTATCTCAGCTGACTGTCAGCGCCCAGACCCCAGACATGAGAGAGAGGCCTTCATGGACCTTCCAGCCCAGCCCATCCGCCAGCTGAACACAGTCGTCTGCGTGACCCATGTGGGACTGAAGAACTGCCCAGTCAGCCCACAGAATTGAGGAAAACAATAAATCTTGGTTGTGTTAAGATGCTAAGCTTTAGGGTGCTTTGTTACCCGGCAATAGATAACAAATCATTGTAGACACAACAGCTTAAATATGATGGTTGTATTCCCCCAAGACTAGTAGGAAAGCCTGCTTAATCCATAAACATGATACACGTGCAATGAGAAATAATAAAAAATTTGACAGACTGATCCAGTATACCTAGAAAGTCTAAGAGGGCCCTGAGTATTGACATGCAAATGAAGATAAGAACTCCCCATCAGAATCAGACACACTAGAAAAGGACTCACCTTCTACCTGAATTCCTATTCTTTCCCCTGGGGCAATCTGTTTTTTAAAAAAGAAAGAAGAGAGAAAGGATCATTAAAAAAAAAAAAAAGAAACCTTCAGTTCCAATCACTCTTCAAACTTAGAACGACTTTCACAGCCTCAGTCAAGTTTGTCAAAAAGTAATTTTCTGCCTAATTTATTTTCGCAGGATGCAGACCTTCTCAGAGGCTGGAGGAAAACATCCCTTTCCTACAAGGGTGAGAATGGAACTAGATTTCTTCCAAGGTTCCCTTCCTTCTGGCCGCTTTGCAAGGGTACCAAGGACAGGCTCTGCTTAACCCAGCAGGTGCCGTGCTCTCAGGAAGCCTGGAGAATCCCTCCCCTCCGTGGCAGCACCAGGAACCTACTTTTGATTCCCTGCCATCCCCGATCTGTTAGCCCCATGGTCACGGTCAATTGGAAACAGAAATCCTGGTTTCTTGGGGGCTGTTACACAGCTAAGAATATGAAGAAACCCATGTGGTTTCTTGTTTACACAGGGGTCAAACAGAGGTGGAAGAAACTGAAAACCAGTTTTGATTTCAGCTTTACTAAGTAATTTACAACAATGCAGGCAGAGATAAAAATCTTCCCAGAAAAGGAAAGCAGGCAGGTAAGTTACTGTGGCTTTCTAAATGATCCCTCGTTTTTTTGCTTATCTTCTCTGTCCTTTTTATTTTTTAAAAGGGGCTCCTTTGCCTCATTATTTCTGTATATAAATGAGAAGAATTTTTGTTAGTGAATGGCCCTGTAGTGAATGACACCATTTCCCAGCACAGTATCTGTGTGTTTGGTGTCCCCATCCCATATCAGCGCACCCCCAACCTTTGCCTTTGTGCCCCAAATCCAGTTGCATGCTGTCATGAAACATTAGTGATTTTTAATTACAGAGTCTATTTACCGTGATAGAAATGATCAGGCTAGAGGAGAATTCGGGGCATGAACCGGCACTCTCAAACCATTCCACTGTGCTTCTTTTTGTGCATTCCTGGACTCCCTTATTTTCCATCGAGAAGGTGGCTGAATCCCCTTGCAACTTCTGGAATTAAGATGCACGAACTATGGGTGGTTTTGACATAGCAGAGAAAGGATGATTTTCGCCAGACCCTAAATTCACACTGATCTTGGGGAGATCTTGCTGAGTCCCAGATCGGCCTTGCCACAAAGAAGAAACGAGGGGAGAGAATACAAGAGTTCAAAGGGCAGAATGGGCCCCCTGAACTACCTTTGGTCAGCACCTATCACAGACTGGGCTGGACACCTTATACGTACGATTTTCACCATCCATTCTGACAAGAGCTCTCTGAGTTAGGTGGTCCTATCCCCATGTTATGGATGGTTACCACACCTCTGCCTGGAACGCTCCCCTCCCTCACCATCTGGTTACCTTCTCTTGCTCCTTTGGGATCACTCAGTCATTGCCTCTGAGAACATTTCCCTGGCCTCCCCTGCTGACTCCCCTCCCCAGGGCTCTGAACTCCCACTGCAGCCTGCTCTTATGACCCTTATTATATGCTGTGTGCTCATCAATTGTTTACTTTCCCTCAGCCTCTACTAGACCCCTGGAGGGAGGAATTTGATCTTATTTATCTCTGTGGCTCTCAGACTTAGCACCATGCCTGGCGTATGGTCTGTGCTTAGTAATTGGTTGTGGAATGAGCTGAGTGAATTGCCTCTGAGAACACAGTAACGGGTGGAGCTTCTGCATGGGGCAGGTCCTTTTGATTCCGAGGCCTTATCACAATAGCTTCTATTCAAGACTTTTTATTAAGGAGTCATAGTATGCAGAGCATTGTTTCAGAAAAAAAAAAGGAGAGAGAGGAAAACTCATTATCCGAGTTTAAATTGATGTTAGAGGTCATGGTGAATCTTCCGGCATTCTCTGAGAATAGGCACTCAGTGGTATGCTGCTGTAACTACAAGGGGTAGGCCTGCAGCACTGTGTAGAATGAATTCGCTATTTGTGTAGACACCGGAGAAATCCCACCTCCTTTCCAACCCATCTGTGCCCCTGGGGGTCTCTAGGACTGGGGGATGACAGCACCTCCGGCTGCCTTCCTTCAGAATACAAAGATTTCAGAACATGCTGCAAAATACCCAGCCCGAGAATTGAATCTCGTTCCCTGTTATGAGCAGAATTGTGTCTCTACCTCTACCACCCACTCCCTGCCCAGAATTCATATGTTGAAAACCTAACCCCCAGTAACCTCAGAATGCAACGGTATTTGGAGATGGGGGTCTTTAAAGAGCAAATTCAGTAACAACGTGGTCAGTTGAGTGGGCCACGATCCAATATGGCTGGCTGGTGTCCTTGTAAGAAGAGATTAGGATATGGGTATGTTATCGAATCAGGCCCCGATGCTCACCGCTTACAGAATCAATACTCACAAATGGTAGAAAGGGAAGGTGCCTTTAATCAGAATGCCAGCTATCTGGGGAGACGGTGGACTCAGCATCCCCCAAAAACCACCTCTGAAGATTCTACTTGGTTATGAAAGCTTTTGAAGGGAAACAGCGAAGTGATCTCAGTTAATCATTGAGATAGGGAGTCAGAGTCGGTGACATCCCCCACGGTGTGCAGGCTGGTCGATTCCTCTTGATCTTCCTCTAGATGTTATCTTGTTCACAGTTTGGGCATACAGTTTGTTCACCAGATCACTGAAGGGGAAGCTAGGGAAGAGATCTGGTTATCTGTTGATTACTTATTCTTCATTTCTACCTCTTTGATCTACAGAAAGAACCGACAAGTTAGGCAAAGTATTGTGTGATTAAAAGATTCGAAAGGTGTGCTAGGGCTGGAGATGAGTAGAGCATGGGGTTGCAAAGAGCTGCTTACATGTACACAAGAGGGAAGACAATGTGAACACACAGAAGAAGACAGCAATCTACAAGCCAAGGAAACGTACCTCAGAGGAAACCAATCCTGCTGACACCTTGATTTCAGACTTCCAGAGTCCAGATTGTGAGAAAATAAATTTCCGTTGTTTAAGTCACCCTGCCTGTGGTACTTTGTTATAGCCACCCTAGCAAACTAGGATCCCCAAAAGTAAACACTGAACAAACAACTTTAATTGTCAAGCCCTGACTAGATATTTTTGAGTAGCCAAGTAGTGGATGGTCAAAATGGGTCAGTTTTCCCTACACCAAGAAGGCATGGCAAAAGGAACGTACAGAGACTGACAAAACTCTGCATAATAATATAATGTTCTACTTCTATTACGGTGCCAACGAAAAATCAATTAACAGTCAATCTAAGAAAGAAACAGAGAACTTTATTTGAGCCAACCTGAGGATTATAACCTGGGAGACAGTCTTTCAGAAAGTTCTGAGGACCGTTTCACCCATTAGAGGTCAGAGCAGTCATATACATTTTTGAGACAAAGGATTATACATCAAAGTAACATACTGACAGTTTATATAGTCCAGATCTGCATGTACAAGGTGGGTAGTGGGCCATCGTGACCCCTTACAGGATTGAGAAAGGAGTGTTATCTCCTAAGGGGTTACCTTTCTTGCACCAGGAGAAAATTGCTCTTTTCGGTCGAGCAGGCATTCCTGTGTTTTCTAAGGAGGTCTGGTTAGGTATAAATCAGATACACAGTGCACACCAAAGAGGAGGAGTACCCCAAACGAGCAGAGAGAGAATTTTATGTTTAAAAATTTTCTAGTCCTGCCTTCAAAATAGTTTTATTTTACCGATGGGCCAGAGTACCTCAGTGGACCATGTTGCGGGTTAGAAATATGTTTCGTTTCCTCAATATGGATTTAGGTTGTATTGTGCGTGTGTGCGTGTGTTTTTAGTGTGCCAGTGTGTCCAAGTGCCCTAACAGTTATATCTAGGATCACCCGGAAAGCTGAAGAGGCCCATGTGCACCTCTCCTCAGCTAAGAGACTTTGAAGAGGACAAGTTAAAGCCGATCCTAGACTATTCTGTTACATTTGAGACTTGCTGGTACAACTCAGAGACTTTGTGAAATGTACTGATGGGACTTCTGTGTTCCCAGCGCTTAGGACCAGAAAAAAACCCTGTTAAAAAGAAACAACAGGCCCAAAATGAAGTCACTTATGTTAAGGTCCCAAGTCAGCAAACCAAGACACAATAAATACCCAACCTAACTACAGCTACAACCTCCCCCCAGATTGTAACCTTTAACCATTCCACCTGGAATTACCTGGTTAGCGCCCAGTAGGTCCCTTCCGTTCCCCTTAGGAGGTCGAGCCTGCCTAAAACAATGCATTTTTGGCTAATAGTTTCCCTTTTCTGCCCCTCTCCGCCTTCCTTTTCTACAACTCATTGGAGCTCCTTTTTTATTGCTAGATGGAATGTTGCCTGATTCATCAATCGTTGAATAAAACCAATTCAATCTTCAAATTTACTCAGTTGAATTTTTGTTATTTAATACTCCTAAGGGTGGGCAGCAGGATTTCCATTAAAGGGTGATGGTTCTGTACGCTCTGAGCTTTGAAGAAGAATGTTCTACCTGAGGATGGAGATCCTGGCTGGGAATTGGGGTGTGTCCCCCCAGCCCAGGGTTCCCCTCTGAAGGGTGAATTCTGCGCATGCTTTACCATTGACTTTGAGGACAGCCATTTGGTTTTTCTTTAAGACCCTTTCCCCTCACCCCACCCTCACCCCCATTTATTATCGTTCCCTCTAGTTAAGCTAGCTGTTTGGTAAAGTCTGACACACCCATTCATTGACTCTTGGGTGATGATGTTGTGGGAAGCAAAGGGTTTGGACAGTAAAGGGGGTGTGTGCACTACCCACTTGTACCCCTCCATTGATGCCCCACAAAGGGGCAACTTCCTACTGGGAGCCCTGTGCCCTGGCGGGCAGGCAGAGAACCAAGTGAGAGCTGGGAAGTGGTGAAGAAGCATGGGCAGCATGGAAATGATGATCTCGGTGACTCAGGGACCTTCGGGGAGGATCTTGACTTTGGGGTTATAAGTATGGGTTGCAGATATGGGAGATAAAGGAATTGCCCTAACAAGCCTTTTCAAAAGTGGGCTAAAACTTCCTCGGAACCCTCAGTCCCTGAATGGAAAGATGGAAAGAGCTGGATTTAAGGTAGATTGTTTCTCCTGCATGTCTGGCAGTCTGCCACCTGGACATTCTCAGGACACAGCTCTGTTTGGGAGAGGACAGAGGCCCCGGAGGCACGTTGCTCCCCAGGACTTGTGCATGAACGCTTGGGCAGTCACAGGTGGTCAATAGGGTCCACTTGGAGCCCTTGTCTGAGGCTTATCTGGACTCACTAATGCAAGACACAGGAGAGCATCTGCTCCACAGACACGTGGGCAACGCCTGCAACCCTGACCATCAGGGAATTAGCGAAGATTTATGCTGGCTCACACTGTTGCCCTATTCTTTCTTTCCTCTTTCTACTGCAGTAAACCCTGAGTAGTCTCTTGTAATTCTGGCCCTCAATAAACCATATCTTTTCTGTCCTCCATTTTCAGGAAAAAGAGGCAAAGCACAGGTAAACAAGCTGTGATTAGGAATTTATTATTTTAATCATTTTTTTTCAGGGCACAAAGGAGGGCAAAAATAATACCTTACTTTACAAAGTCTTTACTTAACAGAGTGTTTTCATATCTGATAGCTCATGGTCTTCACAGTCTCCAAGGTCAGATATTATCTCCATGTTATAATTAAGGAAATTAGGGTTCAGAGAAACTGATTGATTTGTACGGGCCACACGGTTGGAAAGTGATCAACTGGGCCTCACGTCCAGTATTGTGACTCCACATTCCACACTCTTTAATATCATATTAGCATTTAACAAGTGCCTACTATGTTCCAGGCTTCACACTGAAGGGTATGATTTATTATCTCATTAAATTGTGCACAGTTCCCGTTACAAACAGAACCTCTGATCCACTGATCCGCCTCCAAATCAAGGTCATGTCCAAGACAGCAACATTGGAAAAGTGTGCCAGGGTTAAGTCCCTATTCAGAAGCTTCTTTACTGATGGCTCAGGGAAAAGAAACAATGCTGATTATGGTGACTCCTGGGGTTTGGAAATCTGTTCTGGGCATAGGATCTTGAAGTTGAGCTTGCATCTAGACTTTTAAGAGTCTAGACCAGTGCTGTCCAATGGAACTTTCTGTGAGTTCTAGTGGAGATGTCCTATATCTGCACCGTCCAGTACAGTGGCCACTAGCCACATGTGGTTATTGAGCACTTGAGATATGGCCAGTGTGACTGAGGAACTAAATGTTTAAATTTCATCTAATATATATATTGCTTTAAATTTAAATACCCACACATGACTGACTAGTGGCTGCCATGTTGGATAGCATAAGATTCTAGACTATCAAATCATGCGAACTTGAATTCAAATCCCAAATCTGAATGTCCTAAATTCCCTAAGCACCAGTACCCTAAACTGGGCATAAGAAGATCTACTTAATAGAGATAATGGATGTAAAGTGTCCAGGAGAAGGCCTGGCACCTAAGAGGTGCTTTTTATTTGTCACAGTTGCGATCTCTTGGTTAAAGTCTCTAATCCCTGCCAGATGGTAAACTCCATGCAGGCAGTGACTCTACCTTATTAACATACACATCCCTAGCAATTAGCACAGCCTGAGATAATAAAAATATATATTGGTGTCTCTTCCCTGGCTCCTGACCCAGGACTCCTGAAACCCTTGTAATTTCCTAAGTGATAAGAGCCCTAGGAGCACCTTTTGTTCTAATATTTAGTGTTTGACCCTGTCCTGACATAGGGCTCCTAAATCCCATGTAAATTCCTAAGTGATAAGAGCAGAGCACTTGGACTATGTTTTGTTCTAATGAGGTGACTCCTGGCTGGGCACTGGGCACTAGAAAGGTCAAGTCATAACTAGAAGCTTGGAATTTTTAGCCCCTTCCCCTTTCTCCAGAGAGGGCAGAGGGGCTGGAAATGGAGTCAATAATAGATCATATCTACGTGGGGAAGTTTCATTGAAATCCCAATTACATAGGATGCAGAGAGCTTCCAGGCTGGTGAACACATCCATACCAGGAGGCTGACACACCCCAACTTCATGGGGACAGAAATTCCTGTGCTCAGGACCCTCCCAGACCTTACCCTTTGTACCTCTTCATCTAGCTGTTCAACTGTATCCTTTATCATATCCTTTTATAAACTGGTAAATGTGTTTCCTTTAGTTCTGAGATGCTCTAGCAAAGTAATGGAACGTGAGGAGGGGGGCGTGGGAACCTCCAATTAGTAGCCAAGACAGAAGTTGTGGATAACCTGGGGACCTGCTATTTGTGATTGCCATCTGAAGGAGGATGGGAACATTCTTGTGGGACTGAGCCCTCAGCCTGTGGGATCTGACGCCATCTCCAGATGGATAGGGTTAAATATTGAGTTAAATTGTATAGAACACCCTGCTGGTGTCCTACAGAGAATTACTTGTTGAGGTGGAAACCCCGTACATTTGGTGACCAGAAGTGTCAGCTGTGTGAAAGTAACGAAGACTCACAGGAGAAGGGAAAATTGTAGGTTTTTCCAATTTACACAGTATACATAATAGGTATTCAATACATATGTCTTGAAACGAATTGAACAAAAGATGGCAAGCTGGGCTGAAGCAAGGCCAGAAAGGGTGATTGGTGCTCACTGTCTCCTCTGCCCTCAAAGTGCGTTCTTCCTGAATTGCACTTGGAGGTCACACCATCTGCCAGTATTGGAAGATATTACAGGAAACGATAGCACAAAATGTGCGTTCCGCTGTTGTAAAGATGCAGCTGAGGGTGTCGTTCACTCTGTTAAACGGTGAGATTTTTATGAGGATATTTAGGATAAATCCAAATTTTATATTTAGGATAAAATTTAGGATAAATCTGCCTTAGAGTAGATTATCACTACTTGCGCGGTTACGTTCTGTTTTATATCGTGACACTCTCAACTACAGAGTGGTGAAGTTTTTGTGTTCGCATTGGGTACCACAGGATGTCTGAAAAGTCTGGGGTTGTAAGATAAACTTATTTTTAAACAGCATGTTAGTTACTTTTAACTAACTGACTGATATGGATGTGTCCAAAATAAATGCACCACGGAATTTCAGATTGTTAATCCGAAAAAAAGAATAAATACATTATCTTCCCTGTGTTTTGAAACTTTTATTTTTGCCACTCTGTTTTATATTTATTGTACGTTTTTCAGATTAACCATTAGACCCACTGCTTAAAATTTAGAGGTACTTTACTTGCAAAGATGTCCGGAGGGGAAGCATATGATTTGAAAAAGTAACTGATCTATTGTCTAAAAATAAGCTTGCTCTACGTTTCCTGACTTCGAACATCCTGTAGAAAGCTTGCAGCCAAGCTGTGGGTCAGCTTTAGTCAGGGATTTGTTGCTGTTGTTAAGAACAGAAACCACTAAAAAAAATTTTTTATTACAAATAAATGCATTCATTCATTCATTAAATAGATGAAACAGAATCTACTCAAACTAACTAAACCAAGAAGGGAGGGTGTCTGGAAGAAAATACCATCACACTGACACTGAGAATAGTCTCTCTCCCAGGAGAGAGTCTGATTAGCTCGTCCAGGCAATACTTTGCCCACCCCACTCCCCAATTCCTGGTCCAGTCGGCAGTGGCAGCAGAACCGGGTCCACCACAGCACAGACTAGTCCGCAGCAAGAGGAAAGGGAAGAAGTGGCTGAGACTGATTTATCCTTAAGTGATGTCTCCTCCATTCTTTATGTTTTAGGAGTCCTCATAAGCTATCTTAAATATTTTGTGGAAAGATGGAAAAGAGAGGTGGCGGGAGGGACTGAGGGAGCAAAGATGCAATTATCATTTATTTAACAAACATTTATCAAGTGCCTACAATATAAAACTGTATAAGACACAGTTCTCGTAAACCCAGTGAAAAGTTACTCTTGGTACCAACTTTGGCACAGGGCAAAGGTGACCAGCACTTGCTTTTCAGCTTTTACCTTTTCAGGCCTGCATGATAAAAGCCAGCATTCAGAGTAACAACCCAGGCACCCCACGAGTTCCTATCATCACAGAAAGATGAACTTTGTATGTTCATGGGAACTGAGGGCAGAAAAAGGAATTTGTTCATTTGGAAATATTTTCAACAAGATCTGGACAAAAGAGGCTTCAGAGTTAATTTTAAGTTAATCTTCTAGTAAACAGAACATTCCATTCCCCATCTAAGCCCTTTCTGTAAAAGATTCATGTCAATGAGTATTGATAAGTAAAGAAGAACTGAAAAAAAAAAAAAAAACCCACAAAGGAACTCCATGGGGAGCATCATTTAATGGTAGACACAATCTGAGTAAATGCTGCCTGCATGATCTGCAGGTTCCTGTAAAGTGTGCAAAAGATACGTCAAAATAGGGAAGCACCAAACCGAGCCTACTGTTTTTATACATCAGACTGAGGAACTTTGGGAAAGTCTTAGAGGGGGCTGCTGTTTGGCAATTATAATAATAGCTAACACATCAGACACCACTATGCTAGGCACTTAGTATACAAGATCTTCTTTAAATAAGATACATACGGACATACATATACATATACACGTGTCTTGTATATAACTCTGAGAAAGAAGTTATTATCACCCCCATCTTACAGATGAAGAAACTGAGTCTTCAAGAGTGAATAAAGCCTTTTGATGACCCAACACAACCCGTTTTTAAGAACTTTTTGTGGCTTAATAAATTAATGTCTAAAGAGCAGAATATAAAGTTGAAAGTATACTGAGTAATTACTCAGTAGTTGTCCAGTTGTCCAGTTGTCCAGAATCTAGGTAATTCTGGCCTGGAAATAGATTTTGGAGGACCTAAATTAGTCATTTACTTAAGTGGGTTTTAATTCTACAATTTAAATCACCCACAACTTCCATCCCAACTCATGCAGAGAAGTGACCACCACATAAAAATCCATAAGGAGTCTGATTCTTTTTTTTTAATTAATTAATTTATTTTTTGGCTGTGTTGGGGTCTTCATTGCTGCACACAGGCTTTCTCTAGTTGCAGCGAGCGGGGACTACCCTTCATTGTGGTGCATGGGCTTCTCAGCATGGGCTTCTCATTGCGGTGGCTTCTCTTGTTGTGGAGCATGGCCTCTAGGCGCGTAGGCTTCAGTAGTTGTGGCTCGCGGGCTCTAGAGTGCAGGCTCAGTAGTTGTGGCGCCCGGGCTTAGTTGCTTCACAGCATGTGGGATCTTCCCGGGCCAGGGCTCAAACCAGTGTCCTCTGCATTGGCAGGTGGATTCTTAACCACTGCACCACCAAGGAAGTCTCAGGAATCTGATTCTTGAGTTCAGTTGTGGAACTCAGCCAAGAGGCTTTTTAACTCCAGCACACATGTGATGGGGTAGCGTAATCACATTGAGTCAAGATCAAATCTGACAACAGGGAGGTCATCTATTAAAGACAATCGTTTGAAGATCACCGCAGAATTGCTTGTTAAAAGCGATCATAAACCATGGTGCAAATATTGATATTTTATTAAAATTTTTATTACTGTCATTTTAAGTGAATGGCTTAGCAGACTACTTGTCTGTTCTGGGGCACCCCAACTTGCCTGTAATGAGTTGACCTTATAAAATCAGTGAAATCAGACCACACTGTAAAAACTGGGGCTGGGCAGCCCTGTGAGGGCTTCTCTGCAAAATCAACAATCGACAACAAAGGCTGTACTATCAGACCAGGACAATGTCACGTGGAACGCAGAAGGAATGAAGCTGCTTTTGGCAAGAATATAAGATCAGTAGATAGTTTGGGAGCAACAGGAGGGGAAATAGCACTTACTTTTTCAGTTTTGTGGTCACCAATGTGGGTGACCCTCTGTCCCCTGGTACCCTTTTACTTTCTAGTTGAGCGTTTCCTCCTGGCCTTACAGGCCTTTTCTCCAGGCTCTTAAACAGAAGGAAACATTCCGTCTGTTTCTCTGTCATTAACTCCTGAGCGTGTATGCTCTTCTCTCTCTTCTCCTAATCACACTGTATTAGTGTAATTCAGCATTATCTTGTTACACTGTGGTCTGCGCTACAGGGAGGGCGGGGATATGACGTGGAAAGCAAATGTCCCCTAAGGGAGAGCAAGTGAGCAAGGC